>NW_022601406.1:2568512-2595716 GCF_009176505.1 Sitodiplosis mosellana | reverse complement strand
TGTGTTGTGAATAGAAGTTGCGTTTTCATTCTCGGACATTCATATATTACCCAGCATATAAAGCCGTCAATCCAATAACCCAATCGATTTTCATACTTGATGTGTTTATTCGCTATTTTTGTTGTTGTTTTTGCCTTCAGCTGATAACATCACACGCGATTCGAGTACAAACACCACCCAGACATATTCCGGGTGTCGTTGATGTCACTCTATCCTACAAAAGTAAGCAGTTCTGTAAGGGACAACCCGGCCGATTCGTGTATGTGTGTAAGTATTTTTTGAAGGGAAAAACCATCCAAAGCATTTTTTTTCTTTTCATAAAATTCATAATTTTGACCTCAATTTAGGTGAAAATTCTTTTCTGAAATTCGAAAAAAGTTTAAATTGAAGAAAATCCCATATCAAATCTAAATCATTTGTTCCTCTTCATTTCTCTCTGCAGCTTTAAGCGAACCAACACTTGACTACAATTTCCAACGATTACAAAAGTCCGTACCGCGGCATCCAGGCGATCCCGACAAGCTACCAAAGGAGATTCTACTTAAACGTGCTGCCGACATTGCTGAAGCTCTCTATTCGATGCCACGGTAAGAATTGACTTTTATCAACTGGTTTATAGATATGTCAATCATTACGATCAATCTGTCATTTTGCTTGATTTTTAAACTTGAATCTGAACGAAAACAATAAATATATGTGTCAACTGTTTGTTCAAAGGTCACCAAATAGTTCGAGCACATTCAATTCGTATGCCGGCCAATTGGCGGTGAGTGTTCAAGACAGTAATGCACAGTGGACTGAAGATGATTATCAACGAACACAAACGAGTAGTGTGAGCCCGCGTGGTGGCTATTGCAGTAGTGCATCAACGCCACATTCATCCGGAGGCGGTTCATATGGTGCTGGCAATGGAAATGGATATGCACCAAATATGGGCACCTTATCAGCGTCCTCATCGAGTGTGTTCAATTCGACATCGAGTAAGTATTTCGCTTTTCCACATTGGTCCATTCATTGAAACAGCAAATTCGCTTCGTATTCTTTTCCAACTATGTATATCTCTCGCCCTCTCTATCGAAAGTTGTGCATGATTATCCGCTTTTATTGCATTTGTAACGAAGAGGACTTGTTAATTCCAATTGAATAGTGGCCGAAATGAGTCAATGTTCAGTTCGTAGAAATTTAGCCCTTAGTTTAAGACACTGTTGTATTATTTTGGTTGAATCCCAATGAATAACGGATCTGGGACAAAATTTAATGAATTTTTTCCATTTTTCGTTAATTTTTTTTTTATAGTTCATTTCAGGTAAAGCTTTCTGTTCTTTTTGGTTTAGTTTTTTTTTTTAATACCAATAAAATGTATCCGAATTAACAACCTTTTTGTTACTTGTTACAATGTTAAGGAAAGAGCTCCGTTTCAATTTCAATTGGAAAACGTGATTCAATTGGAATAGTTGAAGAAAATCTGAATTACAGCTGGTGGCAGCAGGCGCAAAATACGAAAGCACCCAAATGCTGAAAGTCTAACTCAGCTCTATATACACTAGTAATGATATTGATTACAACTAGTGGAAAACATGAATTTCAATTAAAGAAATCTTGAAACTTGAAATCGAGAAAAATCTCGATTTTCTATCAAAATTTTCAAAAAAAAAAACTGATAAGTTTTAAGCGAAAACGAGCTCTTTTCTTTACATTGCTAAAATTCGTTGGACAAAATTGCACATCCGTTATAAATATGTAACATCTAAGTGAGATGTTGATTGTTTGTTGAATACTAAAGTTCAAATTAGATAAATTTTTTGTGTTTTGAAGTTGTATGTTTTGTTAGACTACAGATTCGAATTTAACAAAGCTCTAATTCATAAAATCCAATATCTTATTCGCTTATCGCTCAGCTAGTGCCTTTGCACCATTAGTAACCACATCATCAGCTTGGCATCAAGCTTTAGTCCCTGTTCACACATCTACACACCAAACCTGGCATAATCCTTCTGCTACAACAGCAGCCGCTGTTTAAATCTGAAACCACTCCCGACAGAGCCGTTCGACATATATATACATACCACATATACAGACATACAAAACAGAGCCAAAAAACAAATAAAACAAAAGCAACAAGCGACTCTTTCGACTCATCCAACACACCGCTTTCCATTCATTTCTAAAAGTAATGTTAGTAACAATCATTTATTTCTTCAATTTCTAACTAATTTCGAATTTTTGTGTTTTTTAATCTCCTTATAAAGACATGTTTTGTTTCATTTAATATTCAATCAATTGGTTTCGAGTTCATGATTTCAATTTGAGTAATTTGTTGTTGCATTTTGATGTTGGCGCTGGAAGGATTGTAAAGAGATGAAACCAATGTCGAAACTCTCTTTCGATCACCTTTAGCGTCATATGTCAAAACGAAAAACGCAATTTTATATTTTATGCTCGCCCAATTAGATTTTCTTTATTGTTTGCTTGCTCTCGATTCACACCATGTTCCCAATTTTTTTTTCTTCTGTTGTTATTGTTCGAGACACACACACATACACATACACACAAACCAAATTTCATACTCCATCTAATTGTCATGCGCTTTTTTTCGTTTCTTTTTTGAATAACACAGGAGTTAGTGGACTTGTTAGTGGTTTCAATCCTTTTGCCTTGCCCACCTGTAATTCCCAAGGCTATTCAACTAGTCCGTTGGCCACATCATCGAAATAGTATTAACTAAACTTTCAGCCATACGTTTAAACACAGAACGATATGGCCGCATTTTGGTTTGAATACAAAGACACCCACACACACACACACACACACGACGAATTCAAGTGCGAAATTGATTTATACGATGATGAAAACAGAACAAATAAATCGTAATCACACTTGAATCACGTTCAAGCATTGGCTCGACATCGTCATTCAATTTACGTATTGAGACAACTCTTAACAAAACACGCTCACACATACACAACCATATTTAGTAAAATTTTAAAAATGTAAAACCATTTGTCACACTTTAACCGATTCGAAAATCATTTCATACCGGCAATTTCGAAGCGAATCAGTGAAAAGCCTCAGGAATAATGTTCAAAGATCTTTTGAGGTACTCTATCAATTGCTTCACCATCCAATTGTTTCTTATTTATTTGTTTCGACCATTTGTCAGTTCCGTCAAGTAATGATGAATTTGAGAGGCGTATTTCTCAATCACAATACTAATCAAACACAATAAACTTCTTCTTTTTTTTCTAAATTACGTTTTACAATTGTCACTACTTTCGTGTATAAAATCAACTTTTTGTGTGTATATTTCCATATTTCAATACTAGTTTGATCTGAGTCAATTTCGTTGAATAGGCTAGTTCACGTGTGATTTACGGCAAATTCAAGGCAGCCCAATTTCAAACTGGTTTTTCTCTTAAAACTGGTATAAAACAAATGTATACGGCGCTGTTTGTTTGACGGAACTGAACATGTTCGAAGGGTTTTTGAGTCGGTGAAAGGAATACAGATCTGATTTTTAAGTCATTCGATGTATGTGTACTTTTTAATGATATCTAATGAGAGGAAAATTAAAAAACTTTGCATTTTCTTCAATACAAATAGTCCACAGTTTGTGTTGATGACCAATTTTGAACAACACATTTCATTTGCGAAGATATATATGAAGAACTTTTGCGTTACGATAAGATACAATACGATACGATACGAGAAAGAGAAACGTTTTCGATGAAAAAAAGCGATTTCTGAAGGAGAAAACGTTTTTTTTTAACTTTCGAGGCAAAAAACACATTTCTGATCAAGAAACACTACAAAAAAAAGTTCCCGAAAGAATATATTGAATGCAATTTGAAATATTCCGGTCAAATGGCCATGAATGCAGACTGTGGAAACGATAATCAATGTTTGTGGTACTCAAAATTTGAAGAAAAAAAAACTCAATTTGATCTTTCAAAACACAACCATTTTTCTAGGAAAAAAAGAGATGAACTTTTTGTTAAGAAAACAGACAACAAAAATGCATGTAATATTAAAATGTTGTAAGCATCTTATAGAAAGTATACTAACACTGTAATTTAATTGTTGTACTCTTAAGTAAAATTTAAAAACAAACAAAAAAGTCAAGTATATTATGGCACATATTATTATCAAAGTAACAGAAAAGAAGAAGAAGAAGAAGAATAAAAAACAACAACATCGGTAACGTTAAGTTAAGTAAAGGTGCGCGAATTACAGATAAACGGTAGCTGTGCTACCATTCGCTCTCATTGTTCAATTTCAAAACTATTTTACCCTTCCCACGAAACTAAAAAAAAGAAAGAAGATATAACCAATTTTAAAAGAACAATTGAAAAAATAAAAAAATTAACTAATTATGTGAACAATTTGTGTATTAATGCACTTCAATAGACAGTACAAACGAATAAAACTAACGAGTTTTTCAAGCAAGCTATGTCGAAATCGATCACCGTGTGTCAGTTGTCATTTAGAAAGAAAAGAAGAAATAAATGTTCTGTTTGAAAACTTGAATTTACAATTATATAATTGACACAAGTCGTTTCTTTCTCTGTTGCGTCCTACGTGCAAGGTTTCAATTCTCGAAACGTGTGTGGCTCCGCGACCAGAACAGAAAAAATGATGATTTTTCATCTAATTACATAGTGTCACCGTGGCCGGTGACTCATCCTTTAAGTGCAATGGTCTTTTTTCTTTCCTTTTCTTTTAGATATATTTGCAAAACACTTTCACAATTCGTTAATTCGCACCACAAAGTTATTAACTATTTTAAATCGAACGGGAAACTCTCTCAACTCATTGGTTTTGATCGAAACTAAAAACATCATATTGTTTTTTTCGAAGAGCCTGTCATCTTTACATATCATTTCGTTTAAGCGTTTTGAGCACCTTTTGATACGAACACAAATGCTAGTTTTCCTTTTGATGCGGTGTGCAAATCAATACGTATTACTTTTGAGTCAAATTCAAGTGATGATATTTTGGTCCAATATTTTTGACACAATTGAACCACAGAGAATGAATGCCCGATCTAGAGGTTAATCATGATCATATGGTCGACTGAACTTATCGAATTTTATACAAAAGTGAAACTTGAATTCGTTTATCGAAAAAAAAGGAACTTTAAGAAGTGGAATCTTGTTCAGGAAAAAGTCAAAATGTCACCCTTTTTCACCTATTAGTTACAAAGTGTTCGGTTATTCATATGAAATGTTTGATTTTTCGAACACATTGTAAATGATGGATTGAAAAACGTATGGAAAAGTATGTTGTAAAAGCGACATGTTTTCGTGCAAAAATTTCGAACTGCCTTTTTTTCGCATGTAATGGATTCAAGTCCTGCTTTTGCAATCACTTCGATTAAGTGCGATTTCATTTTAAACGGTTCAAGACTATCTTCCTGTGTTTCTCAATCAGTTTGGAGAAATGACCTTTCGCAATCAGTCCGGAGAAATGAGCTTTATCACTATCGACTCATTTCTCCACGGTTTATTCCGAAACAATCCATCAATTGTGAAGGAAAAAGATTTTGATCCATTTCCAAAATTTGATTTTGAAACAAAAACTTGAAAATTATCACGCAACGACGAAATCACATTGGATTTTGTTGAATGAATTTCCCTTTCGCAAACAAAACAAAAAAAATATTCACTAGATTTACGATACACAATAACAACAAAAACCATACCAATTGTATATTTATGCAGTAGATAAATACAACGAATAGAACTTTTCAAGAAATGAATTATTGAAAGTGATTTAAAATTTAGTCATTTAAATGAACAACAACAACATGAAGAAGAAGAAAAAAACATTACACACAAAAAGGAAAATGCAAAATCAATAAAACTTAATTAGATTTCTAATAGTAGATATTTTTTATTCAGATTTCATCCATATCCGCAATTACGCAATAAATCAATTTATGCAATTAAACATTTTGATTGAAATAAAAATTAAGATTAAAACCAAAAAAAAAACATACTTAATGATGGACTTTCGATGTTCTTTTGAGTTGATTTTCTTTTTCAAAATTTGCAGTTTTCAGGTTCAACCATTTTTTTTTCTCTTGTAAATGATCGCATTCAAATGGTAGATTTTAGTGCAGCGAAAAGTATCAAATGAAGACCAGGTAAGTTGTAAATAGAATGGACACTAGACAGCGAAGAAGATCAAAAAGTTCAAGTGAAGAGTCACAAAAAGTTCATTGAAGACATCAATCTGAAGTAAAAAAAAAATTGTCTAGCATAAACGTGAGCAAAAGTCTAAATAAAACGAGACCATCGACATTTCAAGGCAAAAAAAAATCGTCGACAAATTGTTCCTTTCATTTATTCCATCATCATAGTAGCGATGTCGAAGGTCATTTTCGTTCTTGATGTTTCGAAATCGATTTGCAACACCTAAATACCTTCCTTTTCGAAATGCCGTACAAATTGGTCCATGAATTTTCAATTACAATTGTGCAATGTATACACAATTAAAATTAATTAGGACTTATGGTTTGAAAAACGCATGAATAGGCGAGACTTGCATTGACAACAAACACACGCACACCGTAACATGTGTGTGTGTGTGGTGTGGTATGGTGTGGTGATTCGGTTGTCATTTACAATGTCGAAATTGAACGAATGAGTGAAACAAGGTAAATAAACTCGACATTTACCAGATATGCACATGTGCGTTGAATAGAGGCGTACGGTTATTATTGCATTTTGCTCCAATCCACATCGCATTGGCGCAATTAGCATCGCCATAGACACACACAAAGGGGTTGGAGAGATGGCCACAGATTTGAATTCAAATTCAATTCGAAAATTTGATTGTCAGTTGACTGGCGGTTTTATAACTTCGTTAACAACGCAGTGCAGGGGAACGTATGTGTATACATCGTATGAACACTCTTATTGCTACAAGTTTTAGGCATAGCAACGCACGTTTGCCACTCACAACCGATGTGCATATGCCATTTCACAGTTGCCATTCTGAATGTTCTGCCAGAGCGGGGGGATTAAGCACATAGTTTTTTTTTTGCCTTTTCTTTACCTCATCAATATGTCAGACGAATAAATGTAATATATCGACTGCAGACACAGTCACTGAGAGTAAATCAGTTGACGTGATTATGGTTTTTCAATTCATCTTTTAAGTTAGTTCAAAATATTAGAATTTTCGCATTTTTTCAACTTTTCAACGTTTTGGAACTTTTGTATGTGTTGTGTACTAGGAAAACACTGACGAAAATCATTGGACATGTTTGAATTTGTGTTAAAAACTTTTTCTAATTTAATCAACTTCAATTAGCCCAGCATTGTCATATGGCAAAAAAGAGAGGCTACTCCATCCTCTGCGTGGAAATATAATACTAAACTAACGTCGATATCATTGAGTCGACGAATGTTTTGAAATATCAAGAAATGTCACAAATGATAGGAATAAAATCTATTAAATAAAATGACACACACCGATCACTCGGAAGAAAATGATTTTTATTCGATTTGTAGCAATTTTTTCGGGAGTTCATATGGCAACAAACGTAAATTTTCACTTATTACAGACATATGGTTAAATAAAAAGTGAGATCGAGAGAAAAGTAAGTTATTTATTTGTAAATATGTGTTCGAGTCGGAAATCAAAGTATGTCAAGAATTACTTATAACGTGCTGTTTTGTCAGACGTCCATGGTGATACGTGTTTTGAGAAGAAAAAAAATAGAAAATACATCTGAATGCTTTATTTTTCTAGAAAAATTCTTCTCTCTAAAATATCGACTACACATTTGGAACCGAGCAACCAATTCAATGTAATGTTTATAATAAGACTAATTCACTTTATATTGCCTTGTTTTACACACCTTATTGATAAGCGATTAAAGTCTTTGGAAAAATTCGATATCTTGACATGAGGTGAAACTTTTTCGAAAATATCACAACAACATTCACTAGCACTTTCATACAAAACACTTCAAATTATTTGAAATGATATCGGCATAAATGCTTTTTTTCTTCTCAAGCACTTAAACTATTCCATTGCAAATCCGATTAAATACGAAGCGGAAAATGCAATTTTATCAGATCCTTTTGATTTCTTTTTTTTCAACAAACCCACCAATAGATGGATCATATTAATGAAAGCTCGTAAGAAAGTTTCCTTTAGCAACGGTTTTTACGTTGCTCTTGTGGAAATATTTCATGCGGTATGAATCATGTCTTGCGTCAAAACGTACTTCATCAACGGATCTACAGCTTCACTTGATCCAATTCAGTTCGTCAAATTAAAATCCATTCTGTACAAACACACTAAAAGTGCATAGAAACAGCATAACATAATTTAACGCATGGACATGCGTAAATGTAATGAGCAAAGGGTTTTCACTTTCATCAGAACATTTTTCCAAATAAATATCACTTGGTACACAAAGTGTGTGTTTACGTTTAAAGAAATTTGTTCAATAATTTTCGATTTAGTTTATTAGTTCTTGAATTTGTGGGTGCTCTGGCAAAAAAACGTCTTACTAGGTTGTCTGATGATATTGATGAAGTTGATGAGCCTAATCGCACAATGAAGAGATTATTTTAAAGAAGAAAATTTAAAATATTTCATCAAATCCGCTTTCTGTTGAACATTTAAGAGCTTTATAAATTGTAATAAAGAATCAGTTTGAATATTAAATTAGCAGTCTTCACAGCAATCAAATTTGGTCTTTCTATAAATCTTTTTACGCAGAGAAGAACAGAAAAAAATCATTTGTTTTGTAAAAATAAACCAAAATTGAGATATCTAAGAAAAAATTTATTTTCCTCCATACTAATTTTGTCTAAGAAAAAAACAAATTTGTCTTATATATCTAAATTTTTACAAAAAAAAATTGTTTACCAAATATTTCAACCATTTTTCCCTGTGTGTGTTTCAGCATACTTATTCCTGTTTATTTTTCCAGCACATTGATTTTCGGCCACACAAATTATTATTTTTCTTTATCCTTTGAGTGCATTGATTCAGGCCACCAAGTCGATTTAATTTGAATATGATTTAGTCGTGTAACATAATCCATGTTATTCAATTCGTCCGAAAGTCTTGTTTTTCGATATTGAACGCCATCTGTTAGGCAATTTTGCCTATGTGTTAAGCTTTGAAGTAATTTCGTTCAGAGAAATATTTCGATGATTTTCGAAATTTTCTAATGTTCATTTTTCAATTCAATCCTTTTCTAAGCACGATTCATTATCACTTCTCATGGATAAGTTAATGGATTTCCCGTATTTTGCCAAAAAAAAAGAGATTTTATCTGAGCAAAAAAAAACAAAACACGGATTTCTCAATCAAATTTGCAAACGTGATCAATTTCTATGCATCATCAAATTGTGCACATTAGTCATGCTCTAATCATGTTCTGTTGGGAAATTCCATTGCATGAATAAAAATCGGATATCGTTCAAAATTTTAATCGTGTATTGAATGTGCTTAACCAATTATGCACGAGAAGACTTAAAGCAGTAAAACTTTCAAAAACGACAGAGTCCTCTGGTGCTCTGCTTTTGTTCCGAATACCATCAGAGCGGCCAAACTAGATACAAGAGATTTGTCTTGATTCGCATTTTTGTTCAGGTTTTTTATTTCGAATAATTTCTCTGTGATAAAATTCTTCATCATCAAATTCTATTCATATTTCAAACTAATTAACTGGAATAAATTTTGTTGAATGAAAATAAGTGAGACTGCAATTAAAAGCATCTGAATGAATAATTAGCGGTAAATCAGTATGCATTTTAGCAACTGCTCTTATCAATTATGATAAGAAGCGATAAACAAAATTTAAAAACAACTTAAGTAATTCTATTGAAGAATCATTTCTCCAGCGCAGTTGACGTAAATGCTCTTTTAATTGTTCGAATATTAGGATTATTACTCGAAAATTTCCCTAGTCAATTGGTCAAAGGAGGAAAAAAAAATTCATTGCGAAATAGTGAGATGACTGTTTGATACGTTTCACTTTTCGCTGAGTTTTTGAACAACCAATTGTGGGTTGATCATCGGCGTCAGGTTCATTTTTAATGTGCTTGTGTGTGTTTGTTTCGCTTCTCCAATATTTTGGTTGCATTAAATTCAACTTCCATATGCTAAACAATGAATGTAATAGCCTAGCTACGTGTGATAACTTTCATCTCTCAAATGTGGCGCATTCCACGTTTTCAACGCTCACTGATGAATGTGTTGAACGAGGCACAAGCAGCCAAGACCGAAGCGAAAAGATATATCGCGAATGAACACGTCGATGCACCTATACATTTTATTATTATTCTCTCTTGTTGCGGTATCAATAAAAGACAAAAGCAACAATAATCGGTTTTGTTGTTGTGTATTTCAAATATTTTCACAGTTGGTTGTGTGGTGGGTTATTTAGCTCTGCTGCGCGCTCGCTCGGATACACCGCTCGCGTA
Organism: Sitodiplosis mosellana; assembly: GCF_009176505.1. Lineage (NCBI taxonomy): Eukaryota > Metazoa > Arthropoda > Insecta > Diptera > Cecidomyiidae > Sitodiplosis > Sitodiplosis mosellana. Next base: position 2,585,265 of record NW_022601406.1, on the reverse strand, counting down.
TACTGCTTGTGCCGTTTCTTAACTGGTAACGTGTATGCTTTGTGCAATAGTATGGGTCTTAAAACATGTTTGTCGTTGTTGATGTCAAATATCCATAGACATTTTCAACGAGGTGTTATTACGTGTGTTTTTATTCATGAGTTGAAAGTGGTGTCTATCGGTTCGTTTATACACTGACTGCTCGTAAATGCATCATTAATCTCGACTTGAAGCATTTTTGTTATTCATCTGAATTTTCATCTAAACAGTTTTTTTTTGCTGAAGGAATATTTTCGTTTAAAATTCCATCAGTTCTCAACTCGAAATTTGGGAGGAGAAGAAAGAAAATGTCGGTCAAAGTGATGTGATTAAATGAAAGTGATCGTTTTCTTTTCCTCAGAAAAAGAAAATTTATTTATCTGAACAATAGTTGTGAAATTCCGCCAATTGAAGTGAAATTTGATGTTTTCGTGTTGAAATATTTTCCGATCCAAAAGACAGACCAAGGAAATAGAGCAAAAATTACAAAAAAAACGTTTATTTGAACAGAACGCATATCAACGTCATCTGTGGAACACAATCAATTGTTATTTATTTCGTGGTTGTTGTTGTTGTTGTTCCTCTCTAAAAAAATTTGCTGCACAATTCAACGCCCCAACTAAACGCGACAAAAAGACAGCCAAATATCAAAGCAGCTTGTAGAAAAAAAATTGTGTGATTACTGTTGTTTTAGTTGTTTGGAGCATAAAATTTTTTTTCGATTTGATTTACCTGCGCACATTACATACCATCGTAAGTAGTATTTACTTTCTATTGAAGATTTGTATTCTGGCCGACTAATTTATAAGGTCACTTTTAATTTACTTCACCGATTGTGAAGCGGAGAAATAACAAAAGGCACCAAGCGAAGAGAGAAGCAACAAAAACAGAAATAAAAATACATCAAATTCGAACGAGTTATGCAAATTGTGCGATTTTTTTTCTTCATTCGATGATTATTATTATTTAAATAAAAACAATTTCAACTGTCGCTTTTGTTGGTGTGTAGATTAAATTTATATCTGTTTTTTTTTGTCGTTCGATCATTCGTTTCACAATGAAAAGTTGTAGCGTTTGTTATTTTATTTTCGGCCACCCATCAATTTTTTTTCTTTCTTTCGGTGAATAATATTTTCCAATGCGGTTTAATTTCAATATTTCCAATTTCTCTCGATGTCTCTCTGTCTCTCTCTCCCTCTCTCTCGTAACAACGCGAACAAAAAGCGCAACTAGTCGAATATGCAAAAAGGAAAAATTGATAATATTTATCGTTTTTCTCTCTCCCTTTGCTCTTTCTCTCGCTTCCTCTTTCTCCCTTGCTCTCACTCGGTCTTCCTCTCTAGCTCTCTTGTTATCGCTGTCTTTCACTATCTCTTGCTCGCTTGCTTTCTGGCTATCTTACTCTCTCACTCACCCAAGTCGCTACTTGACAAAAACTTGAAGCGAACATGTTCCATAGAGACAGTCCCGAATTGATAAACAACCATTCAATGCAGATCATTATTGTTTCTTTTCATTTCGTTTCGTTTCATTGAAAATGTTCTTCGAAAACAGCGAACAAAAAAAAAACTGAATTGCATTCGTGAAAGAAACGCGTAAAACAGCAGCAGTAGTCGTTGTGGCCGCAAATTTCGAGTGTGTGTTTTTTTTCCTTCTTCTCTTGTCATTTCATTTAAAAGCCCCAATACACACGTAGTAATGCGACAATACATCCATTATACCAGTCACTGGTTTCCGTCTCTCTTTCCCGCTAGAGGCTTTAGGCGAGTTTGCAGAACGCAAATAACTCTGATAAAATAACAATAATAGTGAATCAAACCTTCAACCGAAAATTTGAACCACTTTTGAAGAATGTTGGAACATTTTTTGACTATAAAATCTGCACAAATTCACTGGTATGCACGTCAAATCTCAAATATCTATGTACATTTAATAATATTCATTAGACTGTAATGTCAAAAAATGTTTCAATATTCAGCGTTATCTACCAAAATCGTTCAAATTTACGGTTGAAGGTTTGATTCACTATTATTTTTATTTTTCATACGTATACACGTAAATTTGACATATCTATGTATATTCAGTAATATTCATTTGTCGTTTACGATGAATATTGTTGAATATAAATGGATATTTCGGAATTACATGCATACCATTGAATTTCTAAGTTATTACTTGATGCGTGCAGATATAAAAGATGAAAAAAATGATTTTCCCCCTGGCTTTCCCGTTTTTAAGAATGGACAATCTCGCTCCAAGATATTGCATACGTTCGAACGAACGAAAAAAAGCTAATCTGTGTGTGTGTGTGTTTTTTTTTACTCTTCGCTCACATCTCAACACGGCCAAAAGAACAAAAGACTAGAAACACAAATTCTGCAAATGGAAGTGGTCATTCCAGTGATTAAAGAGTTGTGTGCGCGCGCGAGTGGCCATACACAATTTCAGAGGGAGACTCGTAAGAAATCACGACAATGCGATCGATATCTATTTATATATATATTAAGTTAGCACGTGTACTGATAGCGGTCTGAAAAGAACGAGACTAGTTGCTCGTTAATGAAATGACGTGCAAAATGTGAGATACATTAACATTTAAAGTCGACCACAGAGCATCGATACAACAAATGGTTGTATAATTTTATGCTACTTAATGAAATCAAAAATTGTACTAAAGAAATTGGGTATTGGACTTGGTTACGACACACACACACACACACACACACACACGGAGAGGGAGAGAGAGAGAGAGACGTGAGCCAAAAAGCACAGAAGCAATCAATTCAACATTTGAATCGAATGACGTGCGACGTTCCAAAATTTTGCGAAACACTCTTTGAAATTTATTTAGAGGGATTATAAATCTTAGCTTGTTTGCACAACATGTTAGCCCGATATCCTCCGCCTGCCACTGCTGCTGTTGTCATCGCCCGAAAAAGGCGCACAATTCTATGGGAGCAGGTAAAGTCGAGTTATCGAAATTAATTGCCCGCTCAATGAGTCTGAATGTCATTTATTCAACAATATTCATGTTTGCGAATAAAATAACAATATTCTCGATATATAGAACCCTTTTTTTCTGCTCTTCAATTCAATACCTGTCTCGCGAGGGAGAGAGAGAGAGAGAGAGCGTTAACGCGCTCGCGCGCAAAAATGTGTATCATCGAGTAACAATAACAACAACAACCGAAGAGAGAGAAAGAGAGAAAAAAAACGGCTCAAGGTAACCGCACGACGTTTAAATGGATGGAAATACCAAACAAGCAAATGTAAAGCTAATGATAACATGTACGACAGACAACGAAAAATTCCAAGAAATTGAAATTAACAAGAGTATATATATGATGGATATTGACTCATTCGCTCAGCAGCGAGTGGCAGCGAGCGCACGGGCCAATATACACACAGTGCTCAACCGATTTATTATTATACATACACACATTTGATCGACGAGTGAGATCTCACGCGTCGTGATCTCTCGCTCTCAAAACACATTCATCGTTGATATATCTTCTTTTATTCAACTTTTTTGCTAGGTGATTGGTGCGCGAGAGCACGATTCATTGTATGCGACCGACTCTACATTTTCTACTGTATAGTTTTTGTTGTTGCTGTTTTTGTCGTTGCATCTCTGAATGGCAGGCTATCTAACGCAATCGAATGAAAAACGAAAAGACAATCAAAATGTGTGTGTGTGTCTCTCTCTTTCTCTCTCCCTCTATCGCTCGGCATTCTATTGCCAAGTGAGGGACACACATGTGTTTCATTGCCCTGTTGAGTAAACGTACGCATGAAATTAAAAGTAAATCGTGTCAGCTGGCATTGCACTGAAATGCAACAGAGATAAAATACTGACCTCAGCGAACAAACATTACCCAAAGACCCAGTATAGACACGCTTATTCAGTTCACACAACACAAACACACTCAGAGAATGCACATGACTCTTTTCAATGGGCTTCAAAGAATTTAATACGTGCAATTTTGTGAATACGGAGATATTTTCCATATCCACTGTGTTGGTACCGAAATTTCTTTTATTTGCGTGTTTTAACTTTTTGTGCTCGCGTAGACTGCCGGGTGTCGCGTAAAATTTACCGCAAAATTCACAATCGGGGAAACCTAACTTTTTATTGCTTTTGAATAGAAAAACTGCAGACTTCGAAAACTGAAGATAAATTTCGAAAGAAAAATTGGCATTTTGACTGTTTTGACGTAACACAAATGAATCAGATGGACAGAAATGAGTCTCGTTGCAGAGAAACCCAATTTGGTTATCTAAACATTGTGGATGATTAATGCAGGTGGAAATGTAAAGTAAATGATCTTTCATTGGTTCCATCATCTTCGACAGCAACCTATGAATTTTTGCATATCTCTCTCTGCCCCCCCCTCCCTCTCTCTCTCGCTCGCTCTCTTTCTCTGTTCCAATCTTAATCATCATCTACAGGTTAAAATAATCGCATATGGGACATCAATTTTTATGCTTCAATTCCGTGGAATTCATTTCGGCACACCACAATTTTCACTAATCAAATTACGAATAGCAAACGCATTTCACATGAGACACACTCTAATCATATTACTGCGAATAAATTGATTTGTTTGCTCACGCGCCAGAAGAGAAAAAAAAAAACGCTGGGCTCTATTGAGTAGGTTTCCATCCCAAAATGTTACGTCTCATATACAGACGGTTGCGGCTAAAGATATTGACGACAAATAATCACCTTCCAGTGTCTAATAAATAAAAGCGACTCAATAATAGTCTGTAATATTTATGTGCTATTTGGTTGTTGTGTGTTTTTTTTAAAGTTTCAATTGCAATTGCAATTGAATGATGTTTCTGTCACATCATGTTGTTGTTGTTGTTGTTTTTTCTGCTACTTTTCTGTGCACACACTTCATCATAATGCAGCTTGATTTGGGTCAGTTTTATATGACATTCCAACAATACAAACATTTGCTGGTTGTTGTTTTGCTTTGATACACTTCGCACATTCACATCATTTCATTTCGGAGAAAAAGTGCATCAAAAGTGGGTAGATAGTGATCATTTGATGATGATGATGATGATGGTGTCCAAAGCTGGAAATTTGAATGTGCGTGTGTTGATTCCACAAGGAAATCAAATTGTCATGCTGCCGTATTGAATCCTGGATCTCGATCAAGTGTTGTTTCCTTTCCAAGTAGCTGCTGGTTTCCATGGAATTATTTAACATTCGATTTTACATAGTTGTACTCAATTAGTTCAGTGCGCAACAAAATGTCTGGTTGTGTGCGCAGAAGAGAGAAAAAAAAACACTGTAAAGCGGCAGTGAATGCAGCCAAACGATTGCTTTGTTGTGAACATGGGCTTTGTGTATGCGCGCACACAAACGCGCACGCACCATGGCACAAGAGACGGAGAGAAAGAGACCAAACACAGCAACAGCAGCAACAGCAGCGAAACTGACAATAAAATGAAGAGAAAAAAAAGCTAAGTATAGCTGTAATATAAGTAAATACCAAACGTTGCAAAAGCAGTAACTTTCTATTCGCCTCTGACGTCAATCGCTTCACCGTCTTCTTTCTTATTATACCAACATTGCCAGCAAGCGAAGCACAAAAAAAAACATGTATTAAAACCAGTCTCGCGCGCGCAGACTCGTAACTGCAATGGAATTCCATGAAATCAATACGAAATGTTGTGAAGTGAACGAGGCGAATGCTGCGGCCGCGCAACGCCAATACTGCCAACAATCAACCGAATGGAAATTTATGTATCGCAATAAACTAGTAATCGTCGAAAAGGCCGATTCAAAGTAACTACTGAAAACGAAACGAAAACCGAATGAACAGAAGAGATAAATGGAATTGGAAAAGAATAAAAACAACAACAACAACAGCGACAGCGTCGACAACGATGGTAAAGAGAAGAAAAAATCGGCGCACCGATTTCATAAACAATAAACCAGCAAAAATATCATAATCAAATTGAGAATAACAAATTCTGCTGTATTTGCTGTGATATGACACCATTTCTATCCAAATGATTGAATTATCTCGAATTGTGTGGCGACGCAAGGGATTAATCTGGCAAATTCAAACATGTTTCGGAGTTGCAGCCAACACTTGCACGATATAGTGTACTTAATCTAAAAAACGTATCATTTCGGACGATGATTACGGTGGAATTTTCGCGAATCACTTGCTCAAAAAAAAATGTATTGAGGCTAAAATGAGATTAATAAAATCTAGTTTACGCTCCTTAATCCCGCGAATCAGTGAAAGGAGACGACTGTCTGACTTTTTTTTCTTCTTCTTCTACTTCATTGCTACTACAGTTACTGTTGTTTGTTACAGTTGCCATTGCAAATGATGTACGGTATTCAGTTGTCGCGTCATCGTGATCAATTTATGATCATGTTTGTGGTGCCATTTTTCACAATGTGTGAACCTGTCTGTCAAAAAATTAGATTTATCCAGATAACAGCAGCCCATTCAGGCTAGGTGTTTGTCGCTTTTTAAATGTGCTATTTAAATCTTTTGTTGTCAGGCTCGACTGATTGTTTGCAGTAGCGAGAGAAAGAGAGAGTGTGTGTGTGTGTGTATGTGCAACGAGCATAAAACACTAGAATAAAATAAGAAGAAAAAAATTGCATCATGAATTTGCGTAAAATGCAATGGGATAAGGCGTCGATAAGGTAAAAGCCATGCAACTTCGTAGAACTACCTAATTATTTATTCAGTCACGCAGTGAATTCTAATTTGCGTGCTGTTACTTTGTGTTTGTTGCACACTATCCACCACTAAATTATCGCGAAAGTAGCGGTATATTGATTGTCCGTTGGATTTTTACTAATTTCATTTTCAACGAAAAATGAATAGAGGAAAAAAATTAATAATAACAAGCGATTTTGTATTCAGGCTCGTGCGCATGTCATATAAAATGAAGCAATACAACACTTCGATGATATCAGATACAACAACAAAAACAACAACAAGAATATGAACACAGAAGCAGCCTACTTGTAAACAAGCAGCAATTAAAATTTAATTCGTCGAATAGTCGAATTGAATGGATGAGTGTGGGATCTCATTCTTGACTTTATGACAAAGCAAAATGCTGACGATTTTTTTTGTTGGTTTTGCTTAAAAGGGATTCCTTTCTTATTGTGTCGTCAATAGACAAGCATAATTAATAATTTTCATTCTTCTGGTTTGGAGTGTGTCTCTTTGAATTATTCAAATGCTCTGAACTCCATTAACGACCGGATAAAATTGGTGTTGGAATGTTACTAAAAAGTCACCGAGCGAAGCGAAAATGTTGAATCGTCGTATTTCCGAAAAAGACCTTCTCAGGTTAGAACAAAAGGCACAACACACAATAGATATGCCCGTATGGTGTGTGAGATACACTTAAGGCAAATATGTGCCTTTAGCCGGTTTTTTTTCTTTTGTCGCTTGATGATCGAGCTGATTTTAACACCCGATTATAATTTGGCTGCCATTTTAACTCATTCATACACACAAACAATCAAATGGTTTGGTTCATGACGTAATCAATCGCTTGAGATCTCCCTCTCCCGCCACAAAACATATGCGACAAATTCATTTGATATTCCCACCAATTAGTTCTGCTTCGACTTCTTCTTATGCTTGACGCAATTATATAAATCAAACGAAGAACCAAATTTAAACCAGATTTCGTTTCTTCTCTCTATCTCTCATCATCTTGAAATGCGTCCCTTCTTTATCTCGACGAAACTGGTATCGGATCAGAATCAAACATCAAAATTATTTAGAGCACTAGAGGCTTCCCACCCAAAGCTTTCGACATATACTAACCGAACGGCACCTTTGAAAGACGATAAAACGACCTATTGCGATAAATAAACAGGCCGCTGTCGTCGTACTCAAAATGACAAATCTTTTGTTTGATCCTATCTGTTTTTTTTTTCTTCTTGTGATGGATCATAAATTTTCCCTTCAGAAATTCCAACATGATTATTTGTCGGTGTTGTATTAATCATAAAAAAAAATATTTATATATTTTTTTCCATTAATGATCATATCTTTCTCATAACCGTCAATTGCGAAGGGAGCGAATAAAACGGCTTCACGCGCACTCAATCGTTCGCTAATTTTGAGTCCACTTTTAAACACTGCGAGTGACGTAGATAGAGTCAATATTCAAAACAATGAGTTGAAAACGATTCCATTATTGGCCATATGCTGCTGCTGCTGCTGCTGCTACGTACATGCCCAGATCTAACATGCAACACTGACTAATCATTTGCGATTTGCATGTAATTCAATCGACATTATCATATTGATATATTCGAATGAGTTGAGAGTGTTAACACGTCGAACGAAGAGGAAAAAAGCAACAAAAAAAAAACGATGACGATTGTAATTGCTGCTCTCGGGAATTCCTACTACGAAATCATGTAAAGCTATGAACGTCATCACGATGGGCTATGACTAAGTGCTTTGTTGTTGCTTTGCTTCTCCACTGTTCGCGCTTCTGTTGTTCATTTCGAAATGAAATAAGCGTCTTTTTTTTTACTCGGTCCAAGTGTGTATCAAACTGAGCCGATCGAATTCGATTAAGTAATACTCTGAATTTATAATTCCATTTACGCTTTTATTTAAAATTCCAACCTATGCTAGGAATATAAAAAATAAATAAATTTCAATAATAACAAATTCAGAGTTTGAACTAATTTAATTTCGATAGGAATTGATTTTGACGTAGTTTTTGTTTTTTCGCTTCTTCTGGCCGGTGGAATGGAACTAGTTAGAGATGTTTGATGATTGAATAAGGTTCAGGAGATATGTATATACATACCAATTCATACAGACAACTCGCAAAAAACATTCGGTAGTAATTAGCAAATTCAAACTTATCTTTTCCAGATGACACTAGTTGGAACGCCAAATGTGATTGAAACAGCCGATTCATCGTACGAAGACTACGCCGATAACTTTGATTTGTCTTTGCTGTCGATGGACAATGAATTTAACTCTTTAGTCAATGGTGAGTAACGTAAACATCATCATGTGATGCGAAATCATTTTCAAAACAATGCGATCCATCAATAAAGAACACGCATTCAATGCGTTTGACCATCGAAAAAAAAAACAACAAACATTCAAATCAACATTTTGTTTATCTTTTTCACTCTTCTGTTGTGTATATTTATAGCGAATGCGCAATCCGATTTCATCCCAACAACGGTATTTGAACGGTGGAATATAAATCAGCAGCAACGAGATAATACAAATTGTTTGATTCAATCGATGCCACAGGAGCATATTCCATTGGTATTCCCACCATCGCCAACACCATCGATCGAACTCTCCACATACAATTGCAACAATATTATTCGACAAGAGCAATCGCCATCCAGCTATAGCCTATATCCACCATCACCGCCCGATTCGAACGGTGCACCATCGCCCATCGGTTGCCATTATATGGATATTAAAATGTCGGATCCAATATTTTCCACCACCACACAAACCGATCTATTCGATGCACCGAAAAAAGACTATCAACTGCTGCGAGAACATCTCCAAGATTTAAGCTTCCAGAAAAAACACAATCTGAAACCATTGCCATTGGAAACACTGTTCGCCGATGACGAATGGGACGTTCAAGATGATATCGAACCAGTTATCTCTTTGGCCTTGGAACAAGCTCGCAAAGACGTCGAACAAACCTGTTTAACATTAAATATTCCATCAGGTATGGTCGAATCAATCAACTTGATTCTTTTGGCATTTTTTTTTTATTTGCTGCCGTTGATGCTGTTGGCTGTGGTTTTTGTACGTACTTAAAGTTAACGTTTTCATTTGTAGATCCACAAGAATGGAGTCGTGATCAAGTACGCGCTTGGCTTCAATACACAATGAAACAATTCAAAATTTCAATTACACAAGACATTGAGAATATCTTCGATGAAGATGGACCACAATTGTCACGATTAAATGAAATCGATTTTGTTAGCCGAATTCCACAGGTAAATTTATACGTTTTTTTTTAAACGAATTTCAGCGATTGATGATGAAAATAAAAAGTTAGGATAAATTAGGCATTCAAAATTTAAACTTCGAAATTTAGGCTTCGAATTTAAGCTTCAGTAATTCAAAAATAGAATAGAAATTTTCAAACAATAAGAACAGAAATGAGGGAAAAAATGATGAAAATTAGAAGAAAAACAAAAAAAATTTCTTAAAGAAAAATATCAAAGACTAATAAAAATGATGTGAATGTGTAGGCGGGCGCAACATTATTCGCTCAATTGGAAATTTGGAAAGCATCTCGATGCTGTTGCTCGGAAACACCTCGTGAAATGCAGCCAGCATCGAATCAGCCAAGTGAAATGTCGCCATGGAATGTATCGCTGGACTGTAATGGAATCGATGACCCAACTGGAACCGGTGAGTATTTTGAAGGGAAAAAAATGCAATTAAACACACGAAATTATTTCGCAAAATGACTAATTCTTGCTTCAAAAAGAGAGAAAAATCGAAAAGTTATTTCACATTCATTTGAGCGCCACATTCGCTAACCTATTCCAATTTCGTTTTTTTTTCAAACCGACAGATAAAAGTAATGAATTGTCATCGGACACATCATTTGACTGGGTTTCACTGCCAATGGAAGCAATGGAAACGGAAACCGAGCAAAAGCCCAATGTAAACACCGAAGTGCAAAGCAAATCGCCGGCCGAATCGTCATCGGGATCGTCATCACCGCAAAAAATTGGTCGACAAGGAAGTGCTCACATTCATTTATGGCAATTTTTAAAAGAATTACTTCAATCGCCCCAAACCTATGGCACTGCCATCCGTTGGTTGGACCGAAGCCGTGGCGTCTTCAAAATTGAAGATTCTGTTCGTGTAGCGCGTCTGTGGGGACGTCGCAAAAATCGGCCAGCTATGAACTATGACAAACTCTCGCGCTCAATTCGACAGTACTACAAAAAAGGTATCATGAAAAAAACGGAACGTTCACAGCGTTTGGTGTATCAATTCTGTGTACCGTACAGCATGTAAAGTGCGCTGTCCATCCGTTTCAATAGCAACAACAAACATTTTATCGTTTAAGTACGTGGGATTTAGGGTTTGGGTTTTGGTTTTTGTTTTTGGTTTTTTCTATAAAATAGTTGAAACATACTATTTATATGTAAGAGATCAGCAAATACTTTTTTTTTATTATTTTGTTTTCTTCACACAGTGAGAAGCAAATTTGTTGTAATTTTCTTTTTGTTTGTGCAAAGAAGGTAATTTCTTTGCTCAAAACATACGACATCAAGGGAGTTAAAAGTGTGTTGGATTGTCATTGAATGAATTTTTTGGTATTAAAAACTTCGACGGTTCACCTTTTTTCACTTGCCTTATCTTTCACGTTTTGTCTCATTTGAAAAAAAAACACATTTCACAAGACATGAAAATAACACATACACACAAAACAAATTCGATCTAAAGAGATGTAAATAGCTGGCGGAATCGAAACGTGCCAGGAATCGCAACATAAAAAAAGGATTGAAAACAATTCATGTTCGATGCCGTGGGTCACATCGATTTCGCTGACAGCGAGAGATGAAATTTCGTTATATTTGCCGATAGTAAATCGATGCACCGTGTCGACCAGTCATCATGAAAGTATATCGTTGACAGTTTCATGGTTTTTATCACAATTGTGATGTTCAATCGATGTATCTGAGTTTTCATGTGGTCGAAACAGAATTTGTGTGCGCAAGCTCAATATTTGACAACCATTTGATTTCATTTCAAATGATTCAGTCAAATCATTCTGTATTTATTCAATCCAATCGGGTGTCGATTTGCTAGTTCGGTGATTTTGGTCCCATATATCTATGATATATTGAGTACGTTCTATGAACATAAAAGCTTAGTATTTAATGTGGTCTAGTTAAGTAAATATATTTTTTTCCATTTAATTTATTTTTTTTTGTTTAGTGAAAGACAAACGCATTGCCTGCTGTGTTTGAGCGTGATTTTGTATATCGCGAAACAACGGACAAAAATTTTCAGCAATCAAAATAAAATATTGATAAATTTCGAAATTTCTTTGAGAATTTCATGATATTACTTGCCAAAATTTAATTACTTGATTTATATGTTGTCATTACACTTGATTTGAGTGACATCGCGACACAAAATCACACACACACACACTCGAGAAAAAAAACACTTGAAAAAATCAATTCAGTTCGCTTCGAACGCGGTTTTTTCGAATTTTATTGAAAAGTCCATGCAGTGCAATATGAAAGAGGATTTATTTTGTTAGTATCTCAGTAAGCATAAGAATTGAAGTAGAAAAATGAGTGCAATTAAATTTGTGCAGAAAAAAATGTGAATGTTATGTCGCACAACAACATATTAATTATTCTGATATTAATTTTCTTGATATTATATTGAATATTATGTGGGTTTTGGGTGCTTTTCTGTTTATCATATATCTTATTAATACTTGTAAGTTATCTGAATTTTGTTTGTTATTGTCATTTCAAACACATCCATGAAAAATGGGTTTTCACACAATAATAATTTATACTAGACCATAAGGATTTACAAATATTTTCAATCAATTTATAAACTATAGTCGTATATTTCGTTCAGTCTTTTGAAAATAAACACGGTGACTTGTCTGATATATTCTCAACACAAATGCACATCGAGTGGATGTTGAATATTCCAGCTGGGGTTCACGTGTGAAATTCCAATTCAATTTCCAATTTGATTGCCACATTGATACAAAAATTTCTCAATTTAATTGCACACGATTTTTGTTCAGCACATTCACAAACGAGCATAATTTCAAAGAATTAGTTAAATTCATTGTCACTTTATGTATTCTTCGATTAAGATTTATAAAATAAACGTTCTTTTGGACAAATTTGATTGATGTTTTCATTTTGGTTCTTCGACTAATTTACCCCGTCTTTATTCTTATACATCTATTTTTGGTTTCGAAATGAGTTTTGAATCAAGCGTTTTAACATTCATAGGATTTCAGAGGAATAATGATGGTACAAGGAGCCAAAATATGGATTTAAACAATCATGGATTGAAAATTGACGGAAAACGCTATACGACGCCTTTCGTTCAGGAAGGCGTTTTTACTGAAAATTGGTTACATCATTGGACTATATTAAATATGATCTTCAATATAATCCTGATTTGGGAAGACTCGGTCGGAAAGAAGGCATGAAAACATAAGAATACCAGTGATGACCAAATGAATCAAATGTGCGGACTAATTCAGTAATCCACAGACATGCAATGGCTACTGGATGACAAATCTACAACACACTCGAGTGCGTGTATTTGCGCGCACATTAACAGTGGCCGTTTGAGCGTTTGCATAACAAATAACTCATTGCAGTTTTGAGATAATTTCGCCCGAAAGTAGTTGAAACCGCTATATTCAGTCTAAGTAATACTAGTATTAATCACCAAAACACATAACTACTGGAAAGAGTTCTAGATGGAGTTAGATGTTATATTAATGTCATATTCTCTTTGTGGTCATATTTCAAAGTAATTTTCATACTTTTCCGATCAATAAATACTGAAATATTTACATTTAAAAAAAAAATTAAGAAAAAACTGACATTTTCCATATAAAATGCATTATGGGCACTCAGGCACCGATTTTACGAACAATGTTAGAAAATACATTTTACGGTTTGATGGTTAAAATAATCATTTTTAGCCAATGAATATCTAGCAAAAGATCCGAAATCAATTATCTGGTTACTCAGCCGAAATATTCTGATATGTTTTACTATTGCACAATGATTGCAGTACATGTATGTGAAATAGCCCAATTGGCCTCTGAGTTAGAAAATTCAGCATATGACAATGACAATGTTAAATAGCTCCACATTACTCTACAATACATATCTCTGCTTTATACTTTGAAAGCAGGTATTTTTTTGCAATCCTGGTTTTTACTTTAATTAAAAAAAAAATAGGAAGAAGTAAATTTTGATAACATCATACACATTATGATTCGTGCAGTATTAGTAGATAATTGGTTTAAAAGCTGCAAAATAACAAGAATGAAGCCTATCCAATGGAAATGGGTGGTAAATTTAATATTTACCACCCAGATAAGAATTTTCATCAAATGTGATTTGTTTCAGTTCTTGTATTTTTAATGTCGGAAAAGTTTTTTCAGCTCAATGTTCAAGCTAAAAAAAAGGTTTTATTTGACTTGATTTTTATAAAAGTAGCAATAAATTATTGCCAATTTTCTCACCTGCAAGCCATATGTCTACCATCGTTTCACTTTCCAAAATGTGCATCAAAATTTCCTATGAATATATGAATGTCCGAGAATGAAAACGCAACTTCTATTCACAACACATATAAGTGAAACAAAAATAAAAATTTTTATTGAAATGAAACAACAAAATCGAATTTTTTCAAAGTGTAACAACAAAAAAGATTTTTTCAAAGTGTAACATCGGTATGTAGTAAGTGTAACAACATACCGATGTTACACTTTAAAAAAATCTTTTTTGTTGTTACACTTTGAAAAAATTCGATTGTGTTGTTTCATTTCAATAAATTTTTTTATTTTTGTTTCACTTATATGTGTTGTGAATAGAAGTTGCGTTTTCATTCTCGGACATTCATATAATAGTTCCGATATCCCATACGCTTGGTTCCAAATTGATTGCATGCAAAACACTAATTCCAGAGACTACTAGTGTCATGTCACATAATACTAAACGCATCCATTCTTAATAGGAAAACAATGAAAAATTAATGGGTGCGTTTAATATTATGCAGCATTTACGTGCATTTACATTCCACACTTGCGGTCGTTGACTAATTCAACAAGACTTTGTATGCAAATTGTCGATAATAAATGCTCTTTGGCGCCAAACATAAAATGCAGTTCACATCGTTTTGGATTTCTAGGGTTAAATCTATATCGATGAGAACGAGTAAATAGGTATAGTACCTATATTATTTTAGCCTATTTTGCCAAACGGTGGATTGTATAAAAATTCCAGGTGGTGTGTCACTTTGTCAACAAAAACGATAATTTGGCCAAACGGTTGCGAATCAATTTTGTCCCAGTGACTTATCTTCAGAATTCGACTTAAATGACCGCTTCATAAATGTCAACAATAATGTATCCGTATATTCCACGTAACTTAGACCGAGTAAAACATTACGTACATGAATGGGGTATAAAATGGTGCCAAAGACTAATTTCCCGTCGACTGATTGATGATAAAATATTTATTGACTTGCATTGAAACGAAAATCCATCGCGAAGGATAAGAAAAATGAATATTTGATTTGGTAATGCATGAATTGATTGACATACTTACTAGACATCCTGACGGCAGAGATTGGTTCGTGTTTTCTTTTGCGATGGATTATGATTGTTTAAATCATGGTATAAAAGTTTCATGATATTTTGGAGTTTTCGAAAGCATCCAATATTATAATAATTCCCATACGTGTTCAAGGTCGTTTTAGCGTCAATAAATCACTTTTCTTCGAATTAAATTGAAAATTTGAGCAATGTATGACATTTAAACATGCTATATAAACGACATTTTATGCGCATACAATTCAGTTTGGTGTCAAATGTGAAGTAGTGTAGTTAGGCTTGAAAAGAAAAGAAGAAAATAATCCCTTTAAGAAAATCATCCTTTTGAAAAGAGAACAGCTCCAATTTTTAAGTTCGAAATTTAATTAGAAAAAAAAGGTATGGAGCCACTTTTAACGAATCGACGGATATTAACGTGGCTTTGTGTGTATCCACCACCGAAAGATGTAAGCGTATGCAAACGATTGGGCCACATAATGTTCAGCTGGACCGTTTTCGGTGCCAATTTCAGTTACCTGGTTGTTAGTTTCATTTTTCTGTTGAAACACATTCGTGTCGATCTGGGAGAGGCTTTCTTCGCTATTTATCAAGTTGCTGGAATGCTCGCGCCAATTTATTGCACCATAATTGCATATTTTTCACGACATAGTTTGACTAAGATTTTTGTCGGTTTATCAAATATCTACAACGAAAGTGAGTACAATTCGATGCACAAGTAAATTCATTTCGTTTTCTTTTTGATAAACAGTAAACTAGTGAAATTAATAAAATAGAAAAAAATGAGATCGAAAACAAAGAAGAAAAAGAATTATCCTGAATTAACCTTCAAACCGTAAAATGTGTTTTCTAACGTTGTTCGTAAAATTGGTGCCTGAGTGTCCGATGCATTTTATATGGGAAATGTCAGTTTTTTCTTAAATTTTTATTTTTAAATGTAAATATTTCCGAAATTATTGATCGGAAAGTATGAAAATTACTTTGAAATGTGATAAAAGTCATAAAAAATCGAAATATGAAAGACAACAGCAAGTTTCTTGGATTTTTTTCAATAAAGTGGGAATTGCAATGTTGATCTCTTCACAAAAATGAAAGCATATACAGAAAAACATATACATACAAATTCCACTATGGCCGATTTTGACGTCAAAAATTGAGATTTTGAACGGCAGGTTGGATCAAAAAGTTATGTATATCACTAGAAAGGTCTTGAAAAGTAGATGTCATTTTTGGTATAAAACTTCAAAATAGGCCGGCATTTGGCCAATATTTGGCCGTTGGAATTTTTTTGGCCAAAATTGATAAAATGGCCATATTTTGATAAAATGATGATCGATTTTGATGTTTTATAACTCAAATTACATGTACT
>NW_022601406.1:2470340-2503512 GCF_009176505.1 Sitodiplosis mosellana | reverse complement strand
TTTTTTTTTTCATTCGTGTAGAGAAATGTTCAATCTATACAATGAGACTTAACTCCGGTTGGTTTATACACTGTTTAGTACTTTTATTCAACTTTAAAGTTCGCTGGGGGCCCTGGGTGCCCCAAGAACAATCATAGTGTTAACTATACTTAATAACATAATAATAACGGCCGATATATTGGTCCAACATAACATAATAATAACGTTATTAAGATTCAGCATAATAATAACATAATATGTTATGCGTTATATCGGGTGTTATCTTAATAAATCCTAAGAATCGGCGGTAATAACATTTTATAAACTATAATAATAACATATTGTTAAGATGGATTTATTAACTCAATTAATAACATATTATTAAGATACAATCTTAATAACGCTTTTTTCGCGCATTTTTTTCACCGGAGTACTAAAAAGTTGTTTTTTCACTGCGGAGTACACAGTACACACATGAATTTTTGCACTGTTGCAATGAAATTAAAATGACTCTTTGAAACGGAATTATCATGTATTGAACTTAACCATTAAGTTTAGGAAATCGCCAGTCCCGATCTTGAAAGGATCAATTTACCATATTTTGTCTGCATTGTTATAGGTGCGTACACCATAAACTGTACACCCGTTGTGAAAAAAAAATCCAATGCTTTTTTTCTCTCCAGCTAGGGAAAAGAATGCGCGAAAAAAGCGTTATTAAGATTGCATCTTAATAATATGTTATTAATTGAGTTAATAAATCCATCTTAATAATATGTTATTATTATAGTTAATAAAATGTTATTACCGCCGAATCTTAGGATTTATTAAGATAACACCCGATATAACGCATAACATATTATGTTATTATTATGCTGGATCTTAATAACGTTATTAAGATAAAAAAAATCCCAACATAACATAATAATAAATATGTCGGACAATAACATATTAATAACATATCGAAAATGTAAATCTGTATCCCATATATCATTTTGCGTTCAACATAACATAATTTTGATGATGCGTTCAACAAAATATTCTCTCATGCTACTAAGACTATCGGTCATGCGAAAACGAATGAAGAGCAACAAATTGTTGTTATTAACAAGCGAATTGTGGTCTGAGCACTAGAGGTCCAGTAGCTCGCAATCAAATCTGTCTGAAAATTAGAGATAAGTAAAGTAAAGGCAGGATTGTGTCTGGTATTGAAAATTTTATTTTTATTCAGAAAATTTGGTGATAAAATTCCAATCGGTATATTTTAAAACATCATTTTTGTCTGTGACATTAGCTTTCGATGTATGTCCCTGCATTGGTAAAATTACAATATTTCGTTCATTTAATTTCTTTGATTTATTCCTTTTTCTTCTGAAGTTGTCGAATAATAAATATGACAAATGTCGTCCTGTTCCCTCGTCAAGAGTTTTACAAAATAATAAATAATTGTGTCTATAAATTTGTTGCTTATTTTTTTCTCTTCAATCAATACATATTTCATTTGAAAGTGGATAATGTTAGTTGCATTCTCGATGTTTCTCGATTTGGAAGCAAAAATGGTGCTTATTTAGAAAAATAATTGTTTCATTTCGTTTTAATATTTGGACACTTGTTCATTATTTTTTTCTTCTTCCCAAACTGTATAAAATATTCTCGTTGTTTTGTTTGTGTTGCTTTTTTTAATCACACATTTCGTGTGTGCGTGTAAATGATTTTTGTTTGTTTTTTTTTGTGTGTGTCACAAATAGGAAAAAAGGAATCTACGTTAAAGATATGTGAAATCGTGCTTGGGTTTTCTTGGTTCAACATCTCGAATATATCTCATTGTTTTTCTTATGGTTCAAAGTAAATGATGCGAACGACTGTGCTGCGACTGATTCCAGTGCAACAGCACATCGCCATCATTGCGAGTTTGTTATTCAGTTTTGTCAGATTATGCATCTATGTATCGTTATGCTCTCGTTTGCTATTACTGCTACTGCTGTTCTTGTTCTTATTGTTGCTGCTGTTGCTGTTGATATTTTTGTGTCGGTTCTATGTTCTCTATGCTTTGCGCTTTGATTGTATTCGGTTCTGCAATAAAATTTTGTGCATTTTCGGCTACTTGCCACACTTTTTGGGGAGAAACTATGTCGCATCGTACAAGTTCTTCGTCATTTTTTGGCCCGAGTACGGAGATGAGTGAGTGTATGCGTGTTTTTTTTTTCACTTGTTTGAATTTATTATATACACATTAATGTCAAACTTTTAACATAAATATGAGATATGACTCAGTGGATTGCTTTTCTTTCCCCTTTTTATTTGCCGTTCTTATGGCAGAATATGGAATACTTTTTTGCCCATTTCTCTTTAGATTTTGGGCGAAACGGAATTTTCTCTCTGTTCCTGACTGAATTTCCTTTTGAATACTTTTGTTGCATGTGCAATAATTTTGTACGAAAAACCGCCATTGGTTTGAACTGCTACTGAAGTAAGCACAACCGAAATCTATGAAATATGAGACAAATCTGAAGATTTTTCATTTTGTTCTAACGTATTTTTTTCCTTTTTGAATTATTTTCATTTATATTTTTGCAACCAGCGAGATGAGAAATGGACTTTAATCGTTTTTCTTCTTTTTTCAAGTTTTTTTTCTTTTTTGTTTTTCTTCTTGCGTTTAGTCTGAATTGTTCATTTGATTTATTCGGAATACAGTGAATGATTCGAGTCTTTATCATATGAATTGCCATTATATGGCTTTTTAAGGCAGAATATTTGTTAAAAATCGTTTTTTTTTTCAATGAAATTGAAAATGAATTTCCTTGTTTCCTTGTTTTTCACGTTTTCGTTTTGGTTTTTTTCACTCTTGGTGTTTTTTTTACTTTTGCTGAGTTTTTATTAAAAATTTCTTGTTTTCACTCTTTAGCTAAATCTCATTTGTTTTTGTTCTTCTCCAGAAAATGTTGTTTTTGTCGTTCATTTATCTTCCTATAAATAATGCTTTTGATTTCATTGACTTCAATTTTCGTTTTTGTTTGAAATTTCGTTTTGTTTTGTGGCAACCGAGAATAAAAAAGGTGTCACCGAATTGATTCAGAAATTTTCAACAACTTTCTGTAAAGTCAAACATCTATTTGTTCGGATGCATGTTGTGCATCACGTTGATTTTACGCCATTCTTAAATAAAAATATTTTTCGTTTTCATTAAATAGTCGTTTTGAAAGAAAAAACATTCCAAAAAAGTGCCAGTCATATTAAATTTTGGATCGTCGTCAGTTTTTTTTTTTGTTCCTGTCGATAATTTTAATTTTCGTTCTTTTCCGAATATGATGCCGATTTGAAACAGTTCTTTTTTTTTTGATTTCGTAATATTTTTTGGTTTGAGTACCGTTTTTACCGTAACAGTTTGATTTTGTGTTTAGAAAATAGATTCGTCGAATTTTCGAAAATTTTGTCACATTTCGAAGAAATAAATATTTTTATTTAATAATGTCGTGGAAATAAAATGTTGATAATTTACAGAAAATCGTGGAAACAAATACCCCTAAAACTGGTTCCGAAAACTATTCTGTGCGTGTATTTCATGTGTGTGTGTGTGCTTGTGTTTGATGAGATTTTTGTTTGATAAATGAAGAGAATGTTTCCTTTTTTAAATAATTTTTCGATTGTTTTCAATGATATTGGCAATATTTCCCCCTTGCATGAACAAAATAGTGGCTATTTTAACAGAATTGTTTCATTTAACGCGATTGAAATATAAAGTAAACCAGCCAATGTTGACTCTATTATCGAATAGTGGTATAAATAACGTGCCTCTCTCTCTCTCTCTCTCTCTCTCTCTTTCTCTCTCCCCCTGTGTTGATTGATTCAAGTGTGGTCGAAGTGTCTTTTTGATGTAAAAACTTTTTGTCTAATTGCATTATTACCAAGAGAGCCTCTCATCGTTTTTTTTTCTGGATAAAATGGCATCCGCAATAGATGTGTACAATTTTCTTTGAAACAAATTCCCATTGTGAGACAATACTTCTCAAAAGTGTGTCTTTTGTGACGACCTTTGGCCTGGACTATCGAAAAATTGATTAGATTTGGAGCCGTTTTTACGTTATACTCGTGTAAGTGTATGGATTTAAATCACGAAATCTTCGTTCAAATTCAGAAACAACGTCTTTGGATGCTTAATAAAGTTCGAAACTGGAATCGTTACATTCAAAATTGAAATTGATACATTCGAAATTGGAAATTGGTCAAAGAATGATTTCTTATTTTTGATAATATAAAGGATGATTTCATTGAATTTTTGATTAAAATTCGTGTTTTTCTATTCACTTTAGATGATGGTTTTGAATCACTTTAGATCCTCTTGGTTTTGGTTTTGGTTATGAGTCGTTTAAGATGATTCATATTGAAATAGTGAGCTCGCGATGAATGCAATTGTAATTTTATGCGATAATTCCGGAAAGGCTGTTTGAAATATCTCAAAAAAGAGCATTTTTCCTATATCTCCCGAAAATACAAGTCGAAAATGCCATTCAAAATTAAATTTCCGAAAGAAACCATGGTTCGGTGCGTTGAGCGTACAGAATTGAAAAAAAAAGATGGAAGAACGCGCGGCGCGTCGTTCCAAGCATAGATAAATAGTGGTTGAAAAGAAAGCGGCAATTTGAACGAGAGTAACAACAAAGAAAAAGAATCTGGGGTTCAAACAAAATGTCTGTATTTTGGTTCGGTTTCTTATGTACGCGATACACACACCACACACGTTGTATCGCATACACGACCCGCAGTTATTGTTATATATACATTGTGCCGAGGAGCGTGCTCTCGCTCCTATATATATATATATATACATAGATGTAATAGGCTATAGATTGTTGGAAGCGATGTACGCGATTTGGGAAACGGGGAAGACATTTGCGCTGAATGCAATGAAATACGCTACGGATTGATGCTGCAGTTGAGAGTTCTCTCTCTCACAGTATGCGTGCTATTCAACTCTTATATTGCGTGTAATGTTCTCGATTTGTGGTATGAGACAGGGTACAAGGAGAAAACGAAGGCAGAAGAAAAAAATGAAGAATTCTAGTAGTAATGCGAACATGTCTTTCACGGCTTGTTGAAATGCGATTTCTATAGAAAACTATACGTCTGCAATGCCAAATTGAAAATGCTCAGACATTTCTCGTTGTGTGTGTGTGTGTGTGTGTCGGTAATTTTGATGCCAGTTGCTTGGATTGAAATGTCGCACTCGTCGATCCCTTGGTGCTTTCGAGATAAATGTTCTCTCGTTATATCGCGCGCGCGAGGTTTTTTATTATGCGTTTCGTTTTCTATCGTGTTTTTTCTCTCTCGGTTTTGTCCAAATAAGATTGACTCTTGTGTCTTTTAGTAGAATTATTGTATAACAAAAGAAGCAGCAAATGTGTGCGTCATCGTCGTCGTCGTTATTGTTTTGGCTATGATATTTTTCTTGTACGATTTTGGCAAACGACTCCAAAGGCATTAATATTATTGTCGCAAGCGTATATAAACCGTCTCTTGATCCCTCGCTCTCTCTCTCTCTCTCTCTCTCTCTCTCTCTCTCTATCTTTCATTCCATATCTCCCTTTCCATTTGTCGAGCTGTTTTTGCTCATGAATTTCGCGGTTGGCGTGTATCGAAATCATATTGGTTCAAATAATTTTCTGAGTCTGCAGCTGCATTTCGTCTTTTCTTCTCTCTCGTTGGTTTCTTTTTTTGTCTTCTGCGGAGTAATATGAACATTATAATAACAAAACAGCAACAATGCTCCATCTTTTAGTGAGTATGAGGTTTTTTTAGCGTTATAGGCACCAGAACGAAAGTATCCAACATCCTTCCCGTTTATTTTTCGTGAGTTTGTGTGGCGTGCGATATGATGAAAACGATACAAATACGCATAACCATTGTGTGTGCATGTGTGTTTTGGGGGGCCTCAGTGTCTCGTGCGTTTTTTGCCGTGGCATTTTTGAAATCAATAAGAAAATTTATCCGAAATTATTTTACGTTTCGTCTAGTTTTCGGTCGTTATTAATAATTTAATAGGCCGAGAGATTGCGAGAGTGCACGGAGGCGCGCATGCAAACCGACCGATAATTTGACCATAATATGGGCCCATTCAGAATCGTTGAAGCGTTCTTATGCTTGTCTTCATGTGTTTTCTGTTTGAGTTTTTGGAAGCGGTTACATCTTATTGCCGTTCATTTGACTTTGATTTAATCGCCGCGCTTTAATCTTCATCTGGTCAGAGAATGTTGTTGTTTGTGTGATTGCTTTGTGCGTGTATGTGTGTGTGCTCATGTATTCGATTCATGTGTTTTTGCATCTTTGGAATGGTAGACAAATGTCTGTGCTATTGTTTCGAAGGGTACGGGCAATGAGAGTTTTGAGAGTACTTTTTTTCCAGAAAATTTCGGAAAATGGCTCACATGCTGCCGTTTGTTTTTCTACCGTTTTCGGAATAACCAATATTTCTCGGAGACTTTTCAAAGAAAATAATCTGAAATCTGGTCAACCGTATGCCTGGTCGGTATTTTCAATCTGTATATTTATTCAATCTAAAATGCACAAAAGTTTTCATAAAATGATTTTCGGCAGGCGACACAAGCCGACCCGTTTGATGTGGACTGGGCTGACAACACACATACACGCATTAGAAGCGAGAGCACATTATACGCGGCGCAATGAATGAATTATGTGGCCCAAAACAACGAAGACGAATCGATTCCTTGATGCGATTCTGACAAAAACCATCAAGTTAAATTAAGATAATAGAGTACAGTTGTTGGGTTTAAGAACCGCTTTTGATCGATGTACAAACGAGAAGAGCCCGGAATGAAGAAAACAATTAGAAATGGCGAAAAATATGTATGCATTGAATGTGAATGCGTGTCTATGTGTGTGTGTGTTTTGACGAACACACGACCAAAGTGATGCCACTGAATTTGTGCCGAATGCAAAAACCGATGGAAAGGTTAAATGCTTTTCTAATTAAATTAAAAGCAAGTGGAACCCATCAAAACTGTGCGTGTGAGTGTGGATCGGTGTATGGTGGTGAGAAGGCCGAGAATGACGGTGAATGAATGCGTACTCGTGTTATTTGACGGTGTATCGTGTGATGATGCAAGACGATTTGCACAATATTTTCGAATGTTTGATGAATTGGAAAAACTTCTTTCTCTCTACCTTCTCTCCCTCTATCCCTTTTGTGTGACGTGAAAATTTTGCGAGTCAAGTTCAAAATCGAAGAATGGCCAACTATTCGATAGATGCTCAATTTCATTTGTCTGATACATTAGAAACTTCGAAGAATGTATTTAATTATCGAGAAATTGGGCTCGATTGGTCGAATTGGATTTGAAATAAAAGTGCCTAGGTTGTTCTTTGTCGAAAATTGAGCAAAAATTTCATTTGGATTGATTTTTGGCTATTTGTTAGATATTCAATTTGGATTCATTCTTTTTCTTTCTTTTTTTGTGTGAATATTCTATACTAAATTGAGTCATTTCTAATGACATGCGTGTATTTTGTTGTATTTCTCTTCCAATCTCATAATTTTTGAATGAATTTCGTAGATTTGTTTTTCTTTGAATTATTGAATTAGACTCTTGAGTCTATTAACTAAAAAGAAGAATTTTCTGTTCGAAAAAGTTCAAATATTTTCATAATAGTAAAATGAGTGTGTGTGTGTGACCTGTAACGGAATAAAATGGTTCGGTTATTATATGGCAGCTAAGGATATTCTCTATATATGTCTTATTGTCTATAGGAAACAGCATTATACCCAACCGGATCACAAATTCATTGTGAAAATCGAACGCTAATATTAAAATCAGCAGCGAATATATTGGTGTGTTTGATGGACATCGGTACAGGGATTTTGACTTATCTTATGTGTTTATGTTTATTTTTTTCAAGTTCTAGTTATATTTTTTTTTAACGAGCGCTTGAGGAATCTTTATGCTACATTTCAAATGTGAAAACGGTAAATGTGCTCCATTTCAAATGTGAATAGACTTTCTCTTAACACTATGTGTACGGAAAAGTAAAATGGTTTGAAATTTTTTTGTTCAATCTATCGAAATTCTTCCATGCGAAGTATTTTATGGAATAACCTATAAGAGAAATTGTCGATGCAGTGAAAAAAAAAATTATAGGCTTTTTTTAGCAAACGAGTTTTGCGTTAATTTTGTTGTAAAAAAACACAGTCAAATGTGGCTTGGTCTGAATTGGTCGGCATTGGATTTGGTTTTTCTCAATTTGAATGGATCAGTTCAGGTTTTCGTATATTTTTTTTTTGTTTTCATTTAACAATATTTTCCCATTTTTTTCAGTTTTATTTTCAGTCGCAGCAAATTTTTGTAATTTAATCCAATTAAGTTGTCATTCTAATTGCAGCATTAATCCATTTTTCTTTCTTCAATTTTTGTTCCAAACTCATTGAATGTTTACTGTTTTTGTTTTCGTTTAAATCTGACAATTGACAAATGAATGAAGATTTCTCGTCTGAAACAGACTTTTTTTCCGACTAAAACAGTTATTTACTGTGAAAAAAAGAGTTATCGTTAATTTTGTGTTTGAAATTATTATAAAAATCGTAAATTTTGTATTCAAAGCATTTGGGCAAACTGTGTGAATTTGTCCAAAATGTCTGAGATGCGGATAAATTGAGTGAATTTATCTTGTGGAAACTTTTTTTTGCTTTTTATTTTTTTTTTCCTTTGCGAATTGAATGGAATGCTTGCGTTGCAATTATTGTATTTTTTTTTATAATTCATACGTTCGAAAGGATATGTGTGTTAATTTTGTGTGGATGGGTTTTTTGATAGTGATTTATGTGTGTTGTGTGTATGTGAAAAAGAGAGGTTTGCGATTTAAATGAGTGTATATATGTGTGTATGACATGAAAATAAAACGATTTCGGTCGTTATTAAAAAGTTTTGCAGCATTTAGCACTAAATATTCTCAAAAAAAAAGTGTGGTACGTTTCAAAGAAGAGCGAATGGATATGTGCTAAACGGAAAATGAGATGCTTGTGTGTGTCTTTGTGGTTTGAGGATGCAAATGATCCACGTTGCCATTGTCAAATATTTTGTTGGTAACATAAGCAAATTACTATTTCTTTTTCGATTTGTTGTTGGTTAAATCTCGATTTGAGAGGGAATAGAAAACTTTCTAATAACAAGCTACATAGAAAAAATTCATCAGAAATTTTGAGAAAATAAACTTAAATGAAAGCGTCGATGATGGCATGGATTTGCGTTTCATTTTTCTTTCCTTCTTCTTCTTCTTTCTTTTGCACCACCGGCAAAAGAAAGGATGATTATTTATGATTATGGACGAATGAATAGATTAAAAAAAGAGTGAGTTGTTCGTTTTGCTAGTCTTCTGTGTGCAATGGAAAAAAACACAAAATTATACTTATGAAATAATAAGAAATTGGTCCAGTGTTGTGCGTTCGATGCAGGTACATTCGTTTATCGGTGTGTGTCTCTACTTTCGTTCGTTTTGTTCTGCTTCTTGCCAGTAAATCGGTTTTTCATGTGAATTCTCATTCGACGGTTGGATTCGTTTTGGTGAATGTCTACCGCGTGTCTTAAGTCCGTTGTGATGCTGCTGCTGCTGCTGCTACTGCTAATGCCGCTGTCGAATGCTTTTGATACGTTGTGTTTCTCCTCTTGTGTGTGGGTTCCCCTGTTTGTTTCGTGTCCAGTTGATTGGTGTGCGGTGGTGGTGGTGCGTTGAAAGCTTTTGCGTGGTGGTAACTATCTCAGCGAATGGTAGGGTGAACGACGTATTCTTCTCCTTTTCTCCTTTGTGCGCTTCTCCTTTTCCTCATATAAGATGGAGTGTGAAAATTGAAATAAAACCGTTTTTCTGTGCGTGTTTTTTGTTCTTGATGCTGTTGCGTTTTTGGCTCTCACAAAAATTCGTCGCTTCGTTTCGGAACTTTGTTGCTTTTTTCCCCGATGTATGATTATACTTCATTTGATGACTGTTTTGAATATTCGTCCGCTTATTTGTTGCGTTTTTTCGGAAATGGATAAAATTTTATACTTGGCTCTCAGAATGTGAGTTTCTTAATTTTGTCTGTTTCGCTGATTTTGCTATCATCTTGTACAAACATATCGCCGTCCTGTACCGATGCTATTCCAAAATAATTCTTCAAATTCTATTTTTTTCGGTTTCTTTTATGCGAACAATGAATATTTTTGATGTGGATTCTTTGAAATGATCCTCTTTTTGAGGGATGAGGGTTTTTATCTGAAATTTCCAAGTAGAAAGAAAGCATTAGGTACATTCAAATTTCAGATAGGATTTTGATTGGAGAAATCTCCTTATTTAATTTCTCAAAAAAATCTCTTTTTTCATCTTTTTCCACTTTCATGCAGCCCTTTGTTTCAAACCTCTTTGTTTTGTTTTTTTTTTTGGGAAATAGATCGCAAGAATTTAGAATTGAAAAAATTATTAAAAAACGCATGAGTTTTCTTCTTATTCTAATACGAAAAGAAATGTTGAAAAAGTTTGAATTTTGAAGAAGCGATTTTGATTGGCTTTCAATTTCTTTGGAAATGGTTTTTTAGATGGGGAATTTATGTCCAAATTTGAAATGGAATTATTTTCTCCGTCATTTCGGCCATAAATTCTCCATTCATTTTGTATGAGGGAAGTTATGACCGGGGAAAATATGACCGGTCACCGGTTAAAATGGGAGGTCACATCTTGCGACATTATCATTGATATAAAGCATTAAACATTAAAGTTTTTCTATTTTATAAAATAAAAGTCGAGCTCATGGTTAGTATAAAGAATCAGTCTCTCAATCAATGATTTAAAGAGAGGAAATTCACACATTTCGATGATTTTAGAAATGATTGCCCAAGATTCTTTAGTGAACTCATACACCAAATCTTCTAGACTTTTCGAAGAACTTCAAATTGATCAAAAGGTTTGTCTTAAGACTTAATTGAATGAATAAAAAGCAAGACTCGATAAAAAGGCAAATTGGAAAGCGAAAAAAAAAACTTAAGAAACTTCAACACTAAAAAAACTGATGTAACATTTCAAAGATTGAATGGCATGAAAAATGCCTGAAAAAGTGATAATCCAATTTTGTCACTCATTTCATGTGCACAGTTACTCTGTTAGTATTACAATCCACTGCACTTCAAATGTTCCCACTTATAGATCTAAATAATGTTCACACATTGAAATTAAACTAGAAATGCATACCTCCAAAATTATTCTCTAAAAAACTGCCGATTTTTTTTTTTTAAATACACTGAACAAACTATTTCCGATTTTTCACGCACAAACAAATATTAGGCACAAAATTCGCGAGAATCCGAAATTGACAGACAAACCAAAAAATTATGATCGGATAAAAACGTTTTTTTTTCTGTCGCGAAATGATCGAAAAATGTAAACTTCTGGTAAAATTGGTGTGTGTTTTGAGTGTTGCTTCGAAAAGTTGGTCTGGTTAAATCGAATGAATATGATTTTGTTATTTTCTCTAAGTGTGTATCGGTACGACGATGTGAAATCGTACTCGCGCGCAAGTAATGATTTCTTATTCTTACATCTTGCACCATCGATGAATTTGATCAGACTAAAGAAAAATGCGGAATGACATCGCAATTTTAATCAAGGTGAGCACCGTAAATACTCTTTCAACCCATCTCACTCTTATTAATTCAATGTGGCTTAGAGCAGCGCGTAAAATATGCACAACCAAATAAGAATACTTACACACGCATACATACATACGTGAGAAGCAGCAAAAATGCCACAACAGCAAAACTAACAAAAACCATCGAAAACAACGAAAAAAAAAACTTGATCTTCCAGTTTTCAATTCTTGTCGCGCTATTGAAATGAAGATTCCCGAATTTAGGCGAATACACAAACGCCGGTGAGAGAGAAAGCCAAATGCAGCTGGACCATTTCTACTTCTATTCAGAAATCCGCACAAGGGAAATTAATATCAAAAATCTAGTTATTTCAACAAAAAAAAAGAAGAACGCATACATTTGAAGAGCCTAGAGAATAAAAGTGAATCGGAGCTAAATTATCATTATAATAAGTCGGGATCAATGGAGAGTGAGACTTTTCCTGATCATTTCGGAAATTTATGACATGAATGCGTTTGGTAGTGTAGAAAACCTGTTTTTCCAGTAAATCGTCGGACCATTGTGTTTCGGACACGAAGAAGAGAAACACACACATAGACAACAAAATGCACGTAAAAATGGGTTGAAATTTTTTGGTCAGATTCTGTTTGTTTTTTTTTCCTCTCTCGTTCGACGGAAAATAATTTGACACGAGATTTTGATACGCATGCAGATGTAACGAGCGGATTTTGACAATATGAATTGAATATATTTAATCGCTACGTTTGTCTCATTCAAACTATGAGTGTACGTGGATTTTTTCGTTAAAAAAAGAGGTGAGATTGCAATCGCTGTTTTCAATAAATGGACCATATATTTCGAACGGGCAATTGTGATGCTGTTTTTCGTTTTAAAGTGAAGGGTTGAATCGCACAATTCACCAGTTAGGTGAATGCGTTTAATTTTTATTCCGCAAAATGCGCCTCTTACGAAAAATCCAAACAAACTTTTACACATCAAGACCTGTTTGACAACAATTCACATTGTTTGGGGTTGTTTCGGATACAAACGCATCGTAATGATTTGACTGTTTTCTCGATTTTTCACATTTACTGAAAATATAATTTCGGCAACAAACATATTAATCAGGATCAATTCATTTGCCAGATGGAAGTATCAACTCATTTTATTAGTTGATGTGATCACGCTTCAAATACATTGGACTTGAGTCCAAATATTTTTTTCTCCATAAATTGGTATTCAACCGCATTTTCATTTAGATGGTCAAAGGTAGGTCATTTTTGTTACATTCGATTCCGTTTTAAATCGCAATAAAAATGAAGGATCTTCGTTTTAAATTTAAGACATTTTTTTTTTAAGTTTTCGATTCCAAATGTTTTTCATTATTTTTTTAACGAGGCGAGAAATGAAAATTATTGCAAACGGTTTTGCACTCTTTTCTGGCCAAACTTCTGTTTTAATTCAGACCAAGCGGTGTTAAAAAAAATGACAATAAATAATTTTATAAAAATTCGAGAGTTTATTATTATGGATATTCACTTTCCAGGAATACATCTCTTTCAGCTAGTATTATTGATTGAATATCGATGTGTGAATTAAGCTGCTTGATGAAATTGAAAATTAGTCTCATTTAAATGGAAAATTTAGAACGTTCACAACGAACCAAGCAAGAGTCAATAGCAAATTATTTTCATTCAAATTGATGGAAAGACGAAAATAAAAGTCTTTCAAACGGTGCATTCATCGTGAAATGATGACGAACATTCATCTACATATTCGCATGTCGCATGTACCCTTTGGAAAAAGCCATTTGATTCGGAGCGCCCAGAGATGGCGCCAAAGTGTTTGCAATTATTTGCACATGAATTACAAACGTAACGAAATCGAAAGAGTAGAAAAAAACCCGCACTCGTTGCATGTAAATAAAAACGCAATAAAGTTCAGCAAACCGGACGGCTATACACTACATTTGGAAGGTTTCTTTTGAATATTCAAATTAACGGCAATTGGTGAAGTGTTTTTTTTTTCATTTCGGTTTCGGCTACAAATTTCCAGTCAGAGCAATTGAATTGTTACTAAGAGTCGATTCACACACACACACATGGCCTATATATTGGCAAAACCAGTAATGGGATATTCAAAACACGGAGCAAGAGGAATGGGCAGAAAAAAAACAGGATGAAATAAAAGACCAAACCAGAATCCAATGGTAATTTTTCCATGTTGTTGCGTGTGTTAAGCGATGAACAGTTTGTGACCCGGCCTTTGGTTTATGTGTGCTAGAGAGCAAGGGGGAAGGAATTAAGCGAAATCACATTTTTTTCTGCGTTAACCTTTTGATTCGAGTGTATGTATGTATATGTATATGTGTATGTATATGCGACACCGTAAATTCGTTCATCGTAGTCATCGTCGGTCACGTAGCAAAACAAAATGGAAAAATTGATATTGAATACAATGCGGTAGACAATTCCACTTGTACGATTTAATTACATGGTATTGAGCAATCGAATAGAGAGCTGACGATAGAGAAGCTTTATCGGCGTCGTTGTTCATTGTGCGTATATGTGGCCCGTTGATTGTTATGCGGTAACAATTGCTGAACCTTAACAAACGGGACCTTTGGCCAGTATCAAAGTTCAGCCGCTGAAAAAGACTGTGAAGTGACACAAAACTGAATTTGACCCATTTGATGTCGTAGGTGCCAACAGCCTATCATCAATCCAGTTTTCTAATATGTCTCTATTGTTTACGAATGTTTTTTTTTTGCTTCTCAATGGCCAATCTCGCTGATTCTTTCTTTCTCTCGGGGAAACGTTGTTAGTAATCAGTGCGTTAAATGAAATCAACGTGGCAAAAGTCAAAGAGTAAATTGGATTGGGAATTGGGAGGTAATTTTTTTTTTAGTTTTTTAAAACAAAAGAAAAAACTAACGAAATGATCTTTGAAACGTTGGAAATCTTAAATTTTGGATGAAGAGAGTCCGAATCGAAATTCGAAATCATGATATTGATTGGAAATGTTTGACAAAATAAGCAAAAAAAATGACAGACAAAAAGAAAATGTTCAAAGAATATAAATCTTCTATAATTCTACATGAAATGTAGTGCTAAAAACGATCAAGATTAATGCTAACAGCGTGAGTATCACACTATAATGTGCAAAAAAGGCGAAATATTCGAGGAATGCTGAAATGGCTGTGAAAAGATTGCTCAAACATTTTGTTTCAATGTAATACACATCGTTTCGTTTATTGGAACAAATGATCCATAGAAAACGAAGCCGAGCAGTTCATGCATGTTACACGACGAAGAGGGACAGAGTACAAACGAACGAGAATGAGATGAGATGAGATGAGATGAGATGAGATGGAGAGAGAGAGAGAGATTGGGACGTGAATAGCAAAAGATGGCGAAAACTTTTGTTAATTTCATTTTATTCAGTGTTTGTTTATAATTACCACGTTGGAGTTGTTTCGAGAAGTTTTCGTTGGACTGATGTGTGTGTGTGTGTGTGTGAAGTTGGACAACATAAAATGTTGCATTCCTCTACGAAACGAGCGAACGAACTAGAGAGAAAATAACAACAGGCAGTAACGAAACACACAAAAACCCCGGCGAAAAAGATAAAGAAACATCTCTAATACCATCCGAGAGAGAGAGAGAGAGTGCTAGAGAGCCCGTAATAAAGAAAATGTATTATAAACATTCACTATCAAACAATGGCACACATACACTCTCCTACACACACAAACGGAATACTTTCGCCAAAGTCAAAGTAAAAGGAACAAAATATACGGTTTACTTGGGCCATCCAATAAGAATGACCATTAAATGTATACATATAATATGCAAAATACATTAGTACAGCTGTCGTTTAGACGTTACATCGTTGCTTAAATTCGAATATCACATCCCCCCCCCCCCCGTATGCCACAGCAAGCATCGAATTCGACTTGTCCGTACTGGCGACTAATCACAACATTCTCGAGAATTTGAAACGAAACCCGAGACATGGTCAAGCGTCTGTGGATGAACTGTATGTTGTATGGTGTATAGGGCCCGAAATGTGTGTATGTGTGTATAAAGTTGCTTGTTTCCGAGTTTATCCGTGAAAACTTCGATATAAATAAAAAGATTCAAAATGTTCTCTCTCTCCCTCTCTCTTGCTCTCGCTTTCGTGCCGTGGATGGGCGATGCGTGTACGAAAAGGGATACATTGTTTTAAAATGGGTGAATGTGCGGCCGACTTGCCCGCTCTTGGCTTAGGTAAATGGATACATCTACTCGAACACCCAAATCGATCGGTTCGCCAGAGAAAGAGAGTGTGGGTGCTATAGAGGAAGATAGAGCGAGACAGAGAATATGAACTGCGTGTTCTAAACAACGAAATAAAACAACTGCAAATAAAGATAATGGAATAAATTGACTCGGTATCTTATTTTTGGCCATACGAACCATGATTCGTTGTTGTTGTTGTTGCCACTACTACTACTACTACGACTACTTTTTTTCTTCTCTCCCACCGATACAACAAACACTGGAACGATAAGAACATAACAACCGATACCATCACTATCATGAACCGGCCTTTTTCTCATCTGTCTTACCCATGTTTTTATCGACTTGAGAACATCAATTTTATTGCCATCAACATTCACAAAGAACTAATGCTAGTTTTGCATGTCACTTTTTCACTACATGCGAAAACTAGCTGCTATGTTCGGGATCTGTTTTTGGAACGAGAAAACAACATACACACATACAAACACACAAATGATAAGGACAGTAAACTCAATTTAATCTTTCTCTAAAATGCAATTTATTTTCAGCTGAATAAACATGAAATATACACTTTTAATCATTATGATTGTTCGTTTCTGGCCAATTTGTAAGGAAATTTTCCCATTTCTTCTTCAACATTTATTTATATCTTGTTCAGTTTTGTAGACAACAAGTTTCAATGCTTACGCCTATTTCCTTAAGGGATTTTTCGGTATTTTGTGTGCAGATGTTCTTCGCTTAGCATTGGAAAAGCCTAAAAATTATCACTTCAATAGTGCATTTTCAATGTTAACCTATTTTCAGTTACATCTTCTACCGAGTGTTTGAGAAATCAAACATTTTTTGAGGGAAATCAAACGGTTTCAATTTAAATCATTTATTGTATTCAACGAGAAAAAACTTGAGTTGAACATTTTGAAATTTTAATTTGATTGGAATAACAATTCCTTTGTTATTACACTCAAATAAAATTTGATTTCGACTTTTTTCCTTTTTTTCTAATTGTTACCATCTTTTCCTTTTCTTTGTTTATCTATCGTCTTTTCCCCTTTCATCACTGACAAATCATGCATATAAAAAAAGTTACACTTTTTAATATGACCACAAAATGACCGAAACTTTTCCCATTTCCCAAGAGAGAAGCACTTAATGCGTGGGTAATGCAAAATATTCAGGTAGTTTTTTTTAATTTTCGTAAATAAAATTAGTTGAACATCATATATGATTGCGCTTTGAAGACCATATACATTTTTTTCTGTTCTTCTCTCTTTTGTTGTGGTCTGAAATGATGACAGCGTCAACAGCATCAATTCCCATTCAGCAAGAGTTTTACTTCACTGTTTTATGCAGTAAATACAATTCACCTTAATATCAAAGACTTTGTGAACTCTTGCGTATAAATATTTCTCACACGAAAGCAGTGTAGTTACTTTTTGTAGTAGCTTTTTTCTTGCCTTTTGTGTTTATATGTGTGAAAAGAAACTAGTGAACAAAACACTTGGAGCATGCATTTTCCACAGAAATCAGCAAAATGAACAACGAAACAAACATTCACCAACCCATCCGCACACACACACACACAGTGGCTAATGATAAATTTCAATTTGGATAAAGGCGTAAAGAAATGTAATTTCTCCGAAATGCCAACCATGTATGTGTCTTGCATG
Organism: Sitodiplosis mosellana; assembly: GCF_009176505.1. Lineage (NCBI taxonomy): Eukaryota > Metazoa > Arthropoda > Insecta > Diptera > Cecidomyiidae > Sitodiplosis > Sitodiplosis mosellana. The sequence goes on along the minus strand of NW_022601406.1, from coordinate 2,485,962 downwards.
CATTCATTATCAAATGCTAACCGAAACGGAAGAGCCACGCCGACAACGAAAGAAAATTGAAAGAGGAAGATGAATATCTGCGTTTTGAAAATGCATTTTATGCTGATGAATGTTTAACTTTTCGAATTGCAGAGCTTTTTTTGCAAGCGGTTGAGTTGGAAACGAGAGAAAAAGAAAGAGAAAGAGAAAGTGAAAGAGGAAGAGAGAATGAGAAATGGAGTAGAGGAGAATATTTCTGCCGAGGTGATAACGAATTCTGTTGGGCACTCTTCGACGATGAAGGCTTTTTGTGCTGAAAATATGGGGAATTTTCTTCATATTTTGTTTGTGCTGCATACGATGATGCGGAAAATGTAGGCAAAAAACCAATGAGAAACCGCATTTTCCCTACAAATCTTTGTGCATTTCTTCAATTCCTGGCATTAAAAGTTTTATGGGTTTTGTCCATAAAGAAATCGGCATCATCAACATGGTATTTCAAAAGAAATGTGTAGAAATCATTGGAAAGGCAATAGCCTGGTATTTACCAAATGCGCTGGAACACAAATAAAAAGCGGGCCAGCATGGTAATTTTGGCAAAAATGATTGCACTTCAATGTGCCGCTTATTCATTCATTCGCCAAATTTATTGTTGGCTGCATAGAAAATATGAGTGGTACATTCATTGCCGAACCCGTTTCGTTCGTTTATTTTGAGCTTAAGTGAATGCATACAACTTCTTAATTTATGCATTTTCACAATTCGCACATGGGAAATATATTTCGCATCCGACGAGAAGCAAATCCAAACGTATCTCTTTAATCAGTTTCACATTCATGGAACGTTGTTTCGTTTTCCACTGTGTCCATCTCTGGTTCAGATCGATTTGAAAATATGAAAATCAGTTTCTTTAGAACGTTCAATTGCTGGACCATTTTATTATTCAATGTTATAGCCAGAGACGGGCCATGGCAGCCCCGTGGCAAATATGATTCAAATGAAAAATGCGTGCTCGTGACCGTTTCTGTTTCGCCTTCAAGTTCAAAACAAACATCAATTCTGAATAGAAAAGGAACGAAGAGACCGAGAAGAAGTAGAAAAAAAAATCAACAAAAAGAAGTCCATTTTCTACAAATGCTTCAAATATATACACACACACAATGATCATGGTTGTACGTCACCACCTTACACCCGCTTCACGCTCCACTCCTATATATCGTATATACCGCTGGACAATTTCATAAAATATCTGATTTCCTTTTAGAAATTTTCGGTCTTTTATTCGCATCCATTGTCCGTTGTTTTATATTTTCCCTTTTCCGATTTGACTATTTGTTCGTAGTATTTCCTTTATTCGCCCATTACAATACAACTGTCGTTATAAGTGTTCGTGCAGGCGAGAGTGAGAAAGAGAAACGATGGACGTGTGCATAAGACTTCTGTATGCCGGGCATCGCGCACACAATATTCATATGTGTTTTCAACGTCTATCCATCTATGGTCTATGGAGCCCCGATGCTGTGTACGCTTGTATGAGTTCCGTCGATGCTGCTGCTGCTGCTGCTACGTCTTCTTTCGAACGAAATGGGTTCTTTTCCCTTTTTTTGCCATATTACTGCGTTGTACTGCTGCTATTCATGCTGCTGCTGCCGTTGCTGTTGTTATTGCCATTCGTTCGTACAGCGACAACGACGACGACGACGACGACGATGATGTTGATGGCACACACGGATGGTTTTTCGTGAATACCATTTGCTTCGTGAATATAATATTTTACTTGCGGGCAAAGAGAACCGAAAAGAAGTTCAAAATACACATCTCAAACTATATTAGAAAATAAAGGAAAATAAGTAGGGGTTGAAACTTTCATAACCACGCCTTACTTAATAACCTCTAAATAATCGACGACGACGATGACGACGAGGATGCTCTACGGTGTGTATATGCGTATACACAGTGTACAGAGCTCACACAAGAGACACCAAATACTATGTATTGGAAGAATTTCGGTTAAGGCGCTACATCATCACGCCATGATTTTAGAATGGAAAAGAAGAGGAAGAAGAAGAAGAAGAAAGAGATTTACCAAAGGCAAGGGAGAAAAGAATGCCAACTCTTGCTTCAATCGCCAAAGACACTCAGCTTTTGCTCGTTCACCCACTCTATCGCACTCTCTTTTTCTCTTTCTCTCCTACTCTCACTCTCCACATTTTTCTTCTTCACTCTTTGCACTGCATTTATAGCATTTAACCAGCAAATGTGAACATTTTAAAATTGATGTAACCAAGCCGAATGGTATGAGGCGATTTAAGACCAAGTTTTTGGAGTAAAACACATTTTTGGTATGGTTTTTTTTGGGCAACATGGAATGGCTGACATAGGAAAAAATGATTGATTATACTGAAACTTATAAAATGTTCGCTCTAATTCGTGGAGAAAACTTTGCAAAACATTTTGCCGAGAAAAAGTCACATTTATCAAATTGAAATGTGTGACGTAACGGTTTTGTCCCCCCTCATGCTGGATAGTTTTCGCTTTGAATTTGTTTATCGGCCATATTTCATCGAATGAAACCATTAGTTTTAATGTCGTGCTCGTGGAGCAGGTACGAAATATATCGGACAAAGTGATGCAATGATGAGGAAAGCGTGTGGATGCGGAGGAAGGGCACAGAAGAGTGTGTGAGAATGTGAGATAGAGAAAGAGAGCGAGGGAAAGTGAGAGTGTGTGTGAGAGAGAATGAGACGATCAAATGAAAGAAACGGGAAAGTTCGTTGGCAAACGAGTGAAAGAGAACGAAAGATGGATCTATCGATGGAAAGCAAAAAGATGACCGATAATAAAATGTTTTGGTTTGATCCACCGATATAATTAGTAACATGTCTTGATCGAGATTTGTAACATGATTGAGATTGAACCGGTCGAATGGCAACCAATTCCAGCCTATATATTTCGTTCATGATGAACGAAAACCGAAATTATATAGGCTAAGTTGAACATTAAATCATGTTTTCTTTATTAACTCGAAGTAATTTCAATTTTTAACCCTTTTTTGCCATTAATCATAACTGTCAATATATTTTGACTGGGCCGATTTTCTATCGCTCATAAAAAAATTACACACCGAAAATGTACAGCTGAAAGAAATAAATAGCAACAGCAGCAAAAAAAAATCATTAAGAGTGTCACATTGTAGAATGGATATACGATGACTTTGTTGTAAGCACAAAAACAGTTGTCCGTGCGAGAAATCGAAATAGATGTGAAAGCGGTCGGTGACGGTGAAAGACGAAGAAAATGGAAAAAGCAGTGCAAAGAAAACATGCCATGCCATCAAATGGAAAGACACACAAACGTGTGTGAGTTTGTATGGGAAGAGAGAAAGAGGGTGAGAAATGAAAATGCAAAATCGTGTGTGTGTGTTGGCTAGTTCGACGAAGTGCTATTAGCACGAGCGATGAATTTCATGAAGATTTATTTATCTTACTTACATTACAAGTCTCTTTCGTATATGCCAACATACATATTTCATGTGTGAAGCCAAAACGGAGAATCAAAATTCTCACAACTCGTCGTTGCGAGAGAACAGCCAGCCGCGCTGTTTTGTTTCACGTATTTTACCTTTTGGATTTACGGACCGCACACACTCACACACCGACACCGACACAAAAGCGAGCTGATAACTACACGACGCTATTCTACTCAATAATTCCAACACACATGCCGGGCTGGGGGAAGAGCGACAGAGACGCGGGCAACATTTTGTGAGAAAGACGTAAAAGAAACGAACACAAAACGCGCCACATCGGAGAAAATGGTATGTGTGTGTGTGTGTGTGTGTGTGCTATTTCTCCGGTAGCCGGGTAAATGGTCGAAAACTCGGAAGGTTCGATCCTTTTTCCTTCTCGTCCTCCGTACACTTGACTCCACTTCGTTCGTTCGTTTGTTCTTCGACTTTTTTTCTCCCGTATTTCATTTCGTATATTATAAATGAGTTTCGGTTTTTGGGAAATATCTTCACATGGCCCGTTCAAAGAAGAATATTTTATATTAATTTATAGAACTGGATACGCTTGTATGATGCAATGGGATACCGTGTGTTATGTTCTCAGATACAAACGCATTGTATTTCAACGGTGTGTGGTGCTGGTAGTAAGTTGCTACCGTTGCCGCCGCCGCTGCCGCTGCTGTTTTATTTGCCAATGCCAAATTGGCATAATTTATAAATTTTGTACATGCTTTATATTCCTCCAATTCATGGTGATTTCCACATTTTTACTTCAACACTGTTTTTGTATGTGTGTGTGCATGTGTGCTTTCCGATTTCAGAAAACGGATCTCTATTCTTTCGTTCGTTTGTTGCTTTCTTTTTCCCTTCATTCACATTTCATGTGTATTTCAAGTGGTTATGTGTTTTACTTTGCTCTTCGGTCTCCATCTATCTGTGCTCCAAGAGTCGGGGCAAAAAAAGAGAATGAAACGAAAACTTCCAACAAGATATTTCGCATCGACCACTTGTACTCATTCCACTCGGACTCGACTCGACTACATTTCTTAATCGTATATCGAAACTTAATTTCGCAGCACCATTTTTTTTCTCGAATGGAACAAATCTCCAGAGGGAAGAAAAAGGAAAATGGACCGTATTTCTACTTTTCTGCTGCATGAAACGTTGCGAATTTGGCACCTTGGAAAGGGAAAGAAGAGATGAAAATGAACAAAACAATTTTAAAATTGTAGAAAAAATGACAAAAAAATGACAAATAACAAAGGAAAATAAAAAAAACAATGAGGACGAAATGGAATGTCGATTTTTTTCTTTGAAATGTCGATTTTCAGCATAGAAACGTGATTATTAAATCATTATTGAGAGCTATTAATTTCAAATTCGAGTTTTTGTCGCGAGTCTAATTGTATTAATTACAAAACTCTGTGAATGCAAGAAGCAAAATGCAAATTATTTCGACGATAAGTGAGTTTAAACTGGAATCATTCTTGTAGACGATTCAAATGTTGAATCAATTCCATTAGGCACTTAATGCATCTATTCATTATGCCATGGCATAAATATCAAGATTTTCTTGGAAATATTTAGAAATTATTCTCTTCCTTCTGTGTCGGGATTGCTACCATTTGATGGGAGATACAAAAAGAGAGGACAATTATTGAGCAATATTGACCAGAGAAAATTGGCCAGTTTTTAATAGAACGCAAACACAATCCAAAAGTAAAAAGTCGAAGAGCTTCGCTGTGGTCTTCGAAGTAGTTATGGTGAAATTTAGTTTGTTTCACGATAAACTATGCAATTAACACTACACACATTAACACACAAGTCTACATGGAGTTATGAAACCACTTTGATTTTCTGAAAAATGAATTAAGACGCCGTCATTAAAATGCAAAAATCATTTCGTTTTTACAAATATTCGCTCTATTATTGTCTATACAAATATTTTTATCTATAGAAATATTTAGAAAAAATGAATATTTATAATGTGTTAAAAAAATTGACAGCTTCTCTGATCCTAAAACCAGATTGTCTTAAAAAAAGAATTCCTTTGAGAAAAAAACCAGACCAATAGCTTCATATTTCTTGTAGTGCTGAAAAATTTCAGCGTTCAATGATGAATAAAAGACGGAATGAGCAATTGGCGGGGACAAATATTTGTGTGTTTTCAGGTCATATTATTTCATTGACCATAGAAACCGATGTTTGGTTAATGACGATTTCCATGCTTGTCTATTTGATTGAAGTTCCGAGTTTTGCCTCTGGCATTTCGAAATTGTCACACAATTGTTTTCCTTTCATTTGCTGCATTGTTTTCGCATTGTATCGAATAAATGGCAGAAAAAAATTAATTTCGAAATGTCACGCTACATTTTCAAGCGACAAAAACACTTTTGAAAGAACATTGAATTACCGCTAAAACGATGTTAAATCAGGAAAATCTCGCCAATGCCATGTTCATTAGCAAAGCAATTTTCTTAATATTTTACATTAAAGACCGTATGTTCGACCGAAAGTTATAGAGGCAAAAAACAACGCAACAACGACAAATCACATTTAAAACGTCTATTTATTGATAATAAATTTGTCGATTTCAATTTAAGTCGAATTTAAGTTGTAGACTCTACGTATTGTCAGTTTACTCATTTACGGTGTTCTTTGAGAGAGATTAGAATAGATTTATGCAATCCTTTTTAAAGAAATGTTATTTTTTTTAAAGGGATAATGCTAAACACATACTATTTTAAAATATAATAAAGAATAAGAATAAGAAAGTCAGATTAACAGTTTCTTCTCAAACCAAAAAAAAAAACAAATTTCTTATTGACTACCACTTAACGTGCTTCAAAACTCTTCAACTCTTCTTTCCTCCAAACTTTTCGTCCAAATCACTGGAGATGCTTCCAACGTCTGATTTTTGTTTTCGAAAGAAAAAAATAGGACCAAAATTAAAAACAAAGATCAAAGTGAAAGTAAAACTGGATTGAAAAAATAACTCTCAAATCTTATGCTCAAAAAATATGTGTGATGAGCGTTTCTCTCAAAAAGATAGTCGACCAAAAACAAAAACGGTTTGGTGTTTTTAATCACAAGGAGAACGACAAGTCGGGTATGCTGCATACATACGGCAACGGTAAAAAGCATGCAGTTAAATTCCCGACTGTAATCAAATCGGGTGGTCATAGGTGAGAGCGCGCAAGGAATAGATAGAGAGAGTGTGACTGTGTATCCCTAGCATATTTATTCGCAAGCATTCAATGCGGCTATTTACGAACCAGAAACCAGTCAATCTGGTTTTTTTTCTTCATCATCTTACACACAAAAACACAATCATCGTTCTTTACGGTAGATCATTATATTTATCTATGCTTGTGTTCTTGTTTTTTTTCTTTCTTCATCTTGGTCATCCTCATATATTGAATGTTGTCGTTCTTTTTTTTTATTTTCTTGTTTGTGATTGAAAATCAAAAGCGGTTTTGCGTAAATCTGGAAATTGATGTGCTCTCCGTTAGAGTTTCACCTCAGAGGTGATCTTTGATTCTTCTTTTCAAATGGATGCTAAAACTTGGTAGAGAGAGAGAGAGAGTTTGTGATTCAGAGACAGAGAAATATCAAAGAAAACCTGTTACTACCGGGAATTTTCCCACAGTGTCCACTATTTTTTAGCATCATTCAGAGAGACTCGATTCGATGTGTATTTGCAACAAATTTGGTTTGCATGCATCTGTCGCATCTTTATACGAAATGATGTCGATTGTGGTCCAAGGGAACAGACAGAAATAACGTCGATTATTTATTTTCGTTGCTGTTGTTGTTTTTCAGTTATTCATCATGTTTTACCCTTAGAAATGAAAGAGCGTATGGGTCAAATTGAAAGAAATGTCTCACAACCGAGACTGTGTGAACAAAAAATTCGGTTTTTGCTCAATCTCATCCGGACGATGATTTCAAATGCATGTATTTGGTGGAATTACGGCATTTTTCTAAAGAATTTTCGAATTGAAGTTGTAACGAACGTATTTGCATCGTTATACGCTCAGTCAAAAGGAAATTAATAAAAGAAGATGTATGAAAAACACATGTGTATATTTGAGATTTGAGGCAAGAGCCACTTGGTGTGGACGATACATACACGAAAACTCATCGAAATCGAACTGAAATATTGAGGCAGAGAGAGAGAGAGAGAGAGAGAGAGAGAGTGAGTTAGAGTGCCTGAGCTGAAATGCTATATCGTTAAGCATTATGGATACGAAAAACTTTATCTTATAAAAGGGTTGCTATGACAACTACGACTGAACATTCCAAGAGTTTTATTGTTGAAAGGGTGGTTCCGACCAAATTATCTTATAGTTTTCTCTGCGTACGATGAAAACGACTACGACGACGACGACGACATACGATATAACCTACACAATCATATTCGCTCAATCATACGCACACGCATATACAAAACTTATCATTCGCTTGTTCCCTCAACCAGTCGTTCGTTCGTTCGTTCATTCGTTCTCCCGCTTCTCTATCCACATTATACATGTATAGATGTGGAAAGATTCATGCTGATATGCATGCAACATAGTGCGCTCCACTCATTTAGACATCAAACTAGTAGTTCGGGCTACACGATAAGAAATGAAATGAAAATTTCCATCTCCAATGTTTGCTCTCAAGGCAATAAATTTCTCTATAAGTAAAAATAAAATGATTGCCTTTTGGTTGGTGGTGATGGTGCGTGCGTGTAAGCCATCGAACGAACAAGCAAATGGGTGGTAGATTGATGAGGCGGAGAGCGAGAGAAAGAGAGAGGACGAGTATGGTGAACATACACATTTTTGGATATGGCTCATCTTTTCAATGCCGTTGGATCATTGTGAGATCTTTCCGCTCGAAAAAGTTTTCAGTCGAAAATTTAATAGACATTGGACCCTACTCGCAATTTAACACACAAAAATTAATCATAATAACAACAACAATAATAATAACAATAATATCATGGCAAAATGGGCAGACCTACTGACTGACGTTTTGGGCGATTAGAAATCTACAGGAAAATATCTTAAGAGAGAAAAGAGAGTGACCGCCGTTTGGTGTCGGTGTCGGTGAAGTCGTCGTCGTCGTCGTCGTCGTCATCATCATCGTTGATCGAAACGGAGATGTGTTAGCTATGCTGCTAATTTTTTTTTCATGTGTGTCGGTGTGTTGCTGTGTTTTATTCATTGTATGGCATAATACATGCTTTGCTTGTTTACCATTCTTTTACATTTGAACGATGAAAGATGGATCCACACTCCCGCACACACTCTCCCTCTCTCCCTCATTCTCTATCCTCATTTCACACATCGAAATTGGGTTTACTTAGTTGAACACTTATAAACCGTTGTTGCGCCAATATGAATACAAGATACATTTTCTCAGCGCTGTCGCTGCTGTTGCTGCTTCGAACACACAAAAATGTTGTACGCATTTTGTTGTCCATTCGTGTACCCACATAATCTCTCCACGAAATATGGAGACGTGTGTAACTCGACTGGCAAAGAGAGAGAGAGAGAGAGAGAGAGAGAGAGAGAGAAGGAGAAGGAAAAGGGGAGGCCAAAGGGTGATGAAAAACGGTCAAAAGAATGAGTGAACGAATGAGAATCTGCTTTGTATTAAATAGTTGAATATCTAAGAATGTTTTATATACAATTAAAGAAGGATGTTATACGTTATAATTTACTTTATGTGTACATAGAAAAAATGTTTGCTACGAAATTCAAGGCAGAAACTGTATCGATGTAATATTCGCTGGGCTGTTGGCCGTGAGCAAAATGCACTAAGCAAGAGAAAACTAAAGAGGAAGATAGGGCACATACAAAGTGAAAAAGGCATCAGCAGCAGCAGCAGCAACCAAAGACAAGGCAAACGAAGAACTTTGTACATTTCTCATGTATTTTGAATGAAGCACCGAAAATATTATTCCCTTTGCCCGTCATCACCATCATAATCGGGCCAAGGCACGCACACATAGCAAGAGCAAACGAGCGTGCTGGAGCACATGACTTGGTTGGACCAACAACACACAAAACCAACAATGGCCACGGCAATATGCCAAAAATATGCGAAAACATCAAAAGATGTGTTGTGTGAAATGAGGGAAGATTTTAGTTTTCAGGCCATTGTCTTTTCGCTCGCTTTCTCTCTATCTCTCTCCCCACCTCTCTTCACCTCACTTTCTCTCTGTGTGCAAGCAATTCCCACTTCGTTTGCCCCATAGACATAGAGGCATTTTCTCGTTTCGCTTGCATAGATCTTTGTTGCATTTCGTACTTATTCTTTTTATTATTATTTTCAGTATACAGTAGAACCTCGATTATCCGTCAGGCGCCGGACCAGCTCCTTGACGGATAATCGAAAAAGATGGATAATCGAGATTCTCATAAAAAGGCAAAGTAATCAAAATTTCCATACTTTCTAATTAGTTTATGATGAAAAACAAGGTGATGTAGAAAATATATGATAGATATGAAAACAGATTTGGTGCATTGTCCAATATATTGGACAATCTTGTATATACGAGAAGTGTACCGAAAACGCAAAGCCTCTGATTTCAAATCTTATTGTGCGAATGTACAAGCGGCAAACAATTGATTTTAATTATGAAAGTTAGTTGGCAACTTTATTCGTATGTTCAAGTGAAAAAAACTGAAAAATAAATTTAAAAAAAACTTTTCCACCTTGGTTGTTGACGGTTAACGGAGGTGACGGATAATGGGAGGACGGATAATCGAGGTTCTACTGTATTGTATTCAGTCGGTGTCTCTCACATAGATTCGCAAAAGGGAACGGAGGAGGGTAGGAGTGTAAGAGGGAATCGGTGCGCCTTGTTAAGAATTTTGTGTTCAACTAAGAAAAAAGAAAACCGACCAAACAATGGACAGAAAGTAATGGCAAAAGGCTGCAACGAGTGAACAAGCTCTGCGGAAGAGAGAAAGAGATAGATGTGTGCTTGTGTCTGCGTGTGCGATTGAATGTGTAATCTGTAAATAATGAAAATTGAGGGTGGTTTTAAAACTAAGACATACAGCAAGTAGGTTTCTAAAAGGCCCTGACTGAATTGCCCAGAAATGTTCAATGCGCATTTCATAGAGAGACAGCCAAAGCGGACTTCGAAGCAAAAACTCACAACTCGAAATGTGAATAATTTTCAGAGCAAATATGTAAGAAACACGATACAGCTCAAAAGGAATGCTGAATTTTTCTTGTGTCACACAGATGAACTATTCTCGGTGGTGAGCATGTATGCGTGTGTTTGTAGCATAAAAGTTGTCTAATATTTACTTTCGACGGTGGCTGCAACGTAGAATATGATGATGGCGGCGTTGGAGGCGACAGAGGATGCGAACCAAACCAATTTTCTTGCTCTGATGATAATTTATTACACACAAATACACATCTGACTCTATCGAACGTAAAGCTAAAAAAAGAGACCCCGTACCATTCGCAACCAGTCTCAACGTCGAATGAAATAAGTAAAGAATTTTTTTTTTCGTGTGTCAACGGATAGCACACCGACTACCGTTAATCATTATGAGAGTTCGCTCTCTCTTTATCCCTTCAACTTGGACCGTACATAATGCCGTGATACGTATATATATACATAAAGATGGTTATATGGATTGGATGCATAACGAGTAGGCCAAATGAAATTTTCACAACTTAATGAACACCGAAACGTGTGAGCATGAAGTGAACCCAAAAAGCCCAAACTCGTTCGTTCTTTCTCTCTCGTTCATTTTTTTTTACGTCCATTCGCTCAAAGGTTTGCTCCTTCTCTAACTCGCATAAACAACACATTATATTTATCTTTTATTGATTGCACAGAATGATTCTTTCTTCGTTTACTAAAACATGTACCATACTTACCGAGCAATAATAGAGTGTCCGGATCGACCGCACCATTGCAAAATCGAACAAGAAAAAGAGGCAACAACACCTAGCTGCTACCTAAAACACTCGACGACAAACTTGTGCACGTCACCGCCAATAAAAACGAGAGAGAGAGAATCAATATACAAATGAAAACGTACCATGTTTTCTGGTCCCTCACCAAACAAGATTCTTCTTTATTGTATTCATCAAATAAGTTCTTCCAAAGACATCCATTTACACATTTCATCTCGTTTGCAATCCAGTTGTTTACTCGTTTTTGCACATTTTTCTCCATCGCCTCTCGAACTCAGTGTAAATGAAGCATTTCCATCGCAGAATTCGATCGCAATGCAATTACGAAAGCTATTGGACATGGACATTAGTTCATTGCATTCGTTGGCATCGTGAGTACGAATGGCAAAGAATTGGTTTTATTTTCTCTCTCTCTCTCTCTCTCTCTCTCTCTTTCTCTTTTTCTCTCTCTCAATCCAGTACCGAACACCAAGGAAAATGTCAAAAATTGCGATAAAGTTCCCATATTACTCGGAACTATGATGTTCACTATATTTTCACAATTATGCTTTTCCGCTTTGAAAGACAGCGATGAGTTAGAAAGTGGGCTGAAATGACAACTGCAAAATGCTTCTCACTTTTGTCCACCATTCATTCACTCTCCACAAAGTCTCGTATACGCACACACACACACACAGCAATTGCAGTGAGCTAGGAACAGGCAAAATGCAAAAGTTGCATTCGGTAAAGGCAGCATGCACCCCCCCCCCCAAAAAAAAAGCAGCAATCCATTCCGAACTACAGAGCTAAGAGTGTGTGTGTCATGAGCAAAAGAAAGCATAAAATGAAAAAGAAAAGAAGCAATGGCAAATGGTTTGTAAACCGCTCGAACCAAACCGGACCTCCTATGTGGGTGGCTGTAGCAATTTTGATGACTATCACAAAATTGGTTACATCAAATGCCAAATGCCACTGCTTCTACTGCTGTAGCATATACATTGGACCAGCTAGCCATCCGACATTTACACTCATCGCTCGTTCTCTCTCTCTCTCTCTTTTTCACATTTTTCCCACTCGTGCTCTCTTACCCCATCTCTCTTTCTCTCTCGCTTTCGCTCTCACTTTTCTTCTCCACATGTACGACGAATTCCACTCTTTTCAGATGGATTATAATTAGACCTTTTATAATTCAAATTTCCGCTCTGCACTTTTACCATTCAACTCATACATCGCATTCAAAATCTATTTCTAAACTCTTTCTAATTATCCAAAGCAAGTCATGCTTGGATTTCGTCACATAGATTTCACAAAATCTCTGAGAGAATCTCATACACGATTCGTTACAGTGCCATATTTTCTCGATTTATGTCCACTATTTTTTTCAGCTAAACAAACTTTGAAAGAAAAACAAGAGAAGTGCTTGGAGAAGCCAGACGATATTTTCTGATAGAATACAAAGAAAACAAGACATATTGATTGAATAAAACTGTTCAACATTCAATTAATTAGCGGGAAACGATTACCATCAAATTAAGATTATTTGTTTCGCAAAAATTGCACGTATTCATATCAAAGCACAAGACAACCACTCTTGGTTCAACTTGAACAATTCAGAGAATTATTGAAAATTTAACTTTCTTCCGAATAATCAAGACACAAAACCATCTATGTTATTTCTTACAGAAAGAACAACAATTTCACTGCAGAACCATTTGATTTGTGGTTGAAGTCAAAAATTGAGTCAAGAGAAAAGTCAATTATGATTCCGATTGATCCGAAACAAATAGTTGATTTTCAATTGTCTTCAACATAGCCATTCATATCTATCGTGTTTTATTCCATCGTTTGCAAAACTCACAGTTTTCTTTCTCCTTGAAGAACTTGAAAAAAGAAAACAAAATCTTTTCGATAAAACCGACTTATTTTCAGCATATTCCAAGTACTACTTCAAGGTGATTAAACTTTTCTTTGGGCCGATGGGTGAAATTGGGTTTATTTCTATCCCTTTTATTATTGCCTCTTTTCGGTCGAACGGTATTCATGGTAATGTTGCTTTTTTGCATTGCTTATCGTTCACGTTTAGCATGTAGTGAATGTTTCCATGTGAATGAATTTGTTCGTTTCCAGTAAGACGACCGAACTGCTAAGCCGGTTTGTATTCCGGCGTTGATTTGAACCAAATTAATATGAAGCTTCTGAATTTTTATTACAAATTACTTGAATTTTATAGAAATGTCTGTGTGGTGCATGTGCTGTTTTGCATGCTATCAACATTATTATCATTATACGTAGCACGTTTTCCGAGTTTTCTTGTGCATTTTCATTCTTCGATTTGATTTTGGAGACTCTCATCTCTCTCTCTCTCTCTCTCTCTCTCGCTTGGTTGATTTCAATTCGTTTTTTTATTTCTCGCAGCAAAGTTGTTCCCTCAGAGAAGCAGCACAATATATGCATAATTATTAGTAGGAATGTTCATGGATGCGAACACGATACGAAAGGAGATTGTGTTTTAACATGTCGTGTTTTCACATCCAAGATGAGAGAGTTTCGAGTGAAATCAGTTTACTTTTCGCATTTGCATGTGTTCGAGATAAAGAATTCAACAACATAAACGTCGTGAAATTCTTTGCTCTCTTTCTCTCTCTCTCTCTCGCTTCCTCTCTCTCTATCGCACACATACAAAACCTCTCGCCCAAGATTGGAATCATGCAAAATACACTTGCCACATGCAAATTACGTTCCGTTGCCAGCTCTTGCTGCAATATAAATAAAATGTGTTTATTTTGAAAATGAATGTACTTGCAACATGCATGTTGATATTTATACTGAAGCAATGAGTATGCCGGGCACGCTGACGATGAATGAATGAATTGAACGAATGAAAAACACGAGAAAAAAAATGGAACAAAAAAGAAACTTCCAGGGATTTTCTCACTATTCAATGGGAAAACGCTTTTTATCGGTGAATCGAGAGCGTGATTTTACTTAAAATAATAGATTTGATACGCTCACTTGAAGCGAATAGAAGAAAGAAGTTTCACTAATATTGACAACTGCATTCATATGTTCATTCATGACAAATTTTATAAGCTTCAAAACGAAAAAGAGACGAATGCATAAAATGTTCTCAAGTTCTTGTGAATTTCTTTCGATTTTTGGAAATATTCCTTTGTCCAACTGTAAACTAGGTTATATCAAAGATCAATCACGTACACCATATAGTTGATGAATCATTTGTTCTTTGGCCACCATAGAAGATTCAACAAAATGTGTTTGCTGAAAAGTGGAATCGTAAAAGATTATACAAACTAACGATGTGCGCGTGAACGTTTGAAAAACTATGAACAAAAAATAATCGACAAAAACCAACGGCGTCCAAATATTTGCTGTTGCATACAAAAACCAAATCGACCACATGGAAATGGCGATATCACACGCTCCAGCCGATTGGTGTGTACAAAACAATGTTGCAATTTTTTGTGTGTCGTTCGGATTTCGGCGAACGACAACGACAACGACGACGACGACGATGATGATGAAAAAACAAATGGAAAACCGTGCTTTTTTGTCTCTTTTTCCTCCCAAACACACTTCCCACACATACATGACATGGTAAAGCTAAAATCAAAGCAGTAAATATTTCGCTTAATTATCCACCATTTAATCGGCACTGGGGGAAAAAGTGAATGCAACACCACTCACACACACTCGTCACTGGTGTTTATATCACATACTTGCATTTGCGTTAATTTCTTCTAATGTAAACAAAACCCGATTGTATTGCTAACGAAAAACAAAAACCGCCAAAACCGAAAAACTTTTAAATGGATTGAGGGAAAAACCAGAGCATTTTTGTGCCACTGAGTGCAAATCGATTTTGCTGTTTTTTTTTCCTTTTTCTCTTGTTCAAACGAAAGCGAACAAATCTCCCCATTAAAATTACATTCTGTCAATGAAAAAATGTACAATGAGCACCAAATGCTTTTCATATCGCTCGTCTAGGGGATTCACGCCAAATTTTATTTAGCAAAATCTATTTGTATTATTTAAATCATGTAAAATTCACGCTAGATTTCAAATATTTTGTATTATTTCCCGAATGCGTTGTTATTGTTCATATTCACCTTGAACAATATGTTCTGGAAGTGGGTTTTGGTGGATCCTCAGGATCGTTCAAAACTGCTCCCGGTTCTGGAAGTGGGTTTTGGTGGATCTTCA
>NW_022601406.1:2427117-2455340 GCF_009176505.1 Sitodiplosis mosellana | reverse complement strand
CCGAATAATTTATTTTGTCAAATTTTCGTTTTCGTGCACATTTTTGTTTATAACTCACCAATCGTACGACATAGACAAATGACGCCAAAGACAAAAATAAAGAAAAAACATTGACAAATAAAAATTCCCCTTGAAGCAATGTCATCCGCCGTACGATTCACATTATACAGGTGTTTAAATGATGCCCGCCAAAAGGCGGGCTTATGCAGTTGAGGGTTAAATGATGGCCGCAACCACAATCGATAAGAAATAATACTAAGAATCGATATGAAGATTATCAAAAAATGGTCTATCAAAGCTTAACAGAATTGACAAACTAAATGATGCCATGGACATGATGTTGTTCAGATAGTTGCACGTTTCAGCATAACACCGGAAATTATTGTAAGTGGCATGTAAAAAGGATTTAAGCCATTTTGGTAAATGTTTTCGACGTCAATTGAGAACCAATGAACAATATATCTTGTTCAAAACAAATTGGAAATTTGAGGTTAATTGAGACAATGAAGAGGGAAGCAATATTGAAAAATGAAACTAATTCCATTGGTTTAGGGAGTATTGGGGATGACTTGAATGCCATTCAAGTTCAATAAAGGCATTTTGCTTCATGTCTGTTTTGATGACTTCAACATTCATCCATTGAATGCATCTCAGGCGAATTTCCTTGGAGTTTCTATTCCTATTTATTCAAAATTATTGAATTTTAATCAAAATACTTAAACAAAGAAGAGGAAGATACTTGATTTTGATTGATAATCATTGATTTTAGTTATGATATTTCTCGAGATCTCAACCAATTCTTTATCAGAATGAATACTAACGTAAATACAGTAAACGTTCGGAAATCTGATGTAGTTTGTTTTCGGAAAATAGCTTTAGTTTTCTAGACGAGAGACTAAGATTTGTGAGACTTAAGATTCCCAAAAGTTCACTGTATTCCATATATCAAGTTTGGATCGAACATTTTCAAAAATAGTTCCACTAAAATTGTGCAATAAAAATCTCGTTTTTAGAAACGCTTCAATTTTTCGATCATATTTATATTCGTATCGTCCACCGCAATTTTGTGCACTTAACTATAATTGTGTGTATTCTAATGAATAATTTTTTACTTATTATTTATCTTCGAAAATAAAAAATCCAAATATTTCTATTATTATCAACTAATTGTTATTACTAATTTCCTAGCGTATCCAAAAATGGCCCTGAAAATTCATAAAATCCTCCCTCCGGTACAACGGTAACATTTTACTTTGGAACCAAATACATTTAATGTGAAGTACACATTGTGAACCCAATTGAATGGTATAAAATATTGCAATAGATGCATCGATTTAAATGTGTGTTTGACCGAAATCGATTTGAACATATCATCATTTTGGGGAATGAAGCGGAGGATGGGGTTTATGTTCATAACATATGCAAATGACACGTTTGTGGTATTTTGTGACACAATAAATTTCGTTTAGATTTGGTGCAACCAGCAAAAGGATGACGAACTTAGCCACTAAACAGACACCAATTGACACTATATTCACACAGGTACACAGGAACACAGGATGTTCGGTGTCTACTTTCTTTTGGTTTGCATCCATTTCCCGAAGGTTTGATTTTGTGGCCCAAACATTCCGGCTCTTGGTCCAATCCGATTGGAATTCTGCAAAGAGAAAATGGCTAATATTAAAACCGAGAAATGATCAAATCGGACGAATACTGAAGAGAGAAAAATTTCACATGGGCAGTTAATATGAAATATGAAATGGAATATTTTCTACAAATTTGATATCTATATTTATTATTATCAATTTCTACATAAAACTGTGATTCAACATGGATTTTGATCGCCATAATTTTTGGTCATTATAATGAACACGAAACATGCAAACACGCACACACACACACTGTATTAAATCGCTGTTGCAATGTGAGATTTCGGATTGAATTATTGAACACAATCAATTTTCCCTCGAATCAAATTGGATTCCCAAGAATATCACAGTTGATATCATAACACTCAACACTACGAAAATTGATATCGTATCACTCAAATAACATGTTAGCGTACACGCGCACATTGACAAAACCACAGCCATGAGACACGGTGAAAGTGTGATAGGCTTTGAAACACACACGCACACATGCACAGCCACCATTCTTATGAGATACTTCTTCCAAACTAATTAACTAGATATTTTTCGAATCACAACCGAATGACCAGCGCAAAATTGTTTGTCCAAAATAATTTTTACGATATGATTGAGGAAAAATCGGCGACGGCCGATTGATCCAACGCAATTGAACCGACAACACAGTCTATCGCCAAACGGTGAGACGAGAAATAATGCACACGACCTATAAAGTGATGAAGAGTATACCAATAAACCGTAAATACGGAATAAGGAAACAACGCAAAAAAAAACATAATAATAAAAACAAGACCGAAAAAATGATTTAAAAAAAATATAAAAAGAATGGAAAAAAATATTGTAAAGACCAATAAACGAGCAGAATTCGGCCAGTTCCCGGTTGTTGTTTTTTTCGTTCGTTCGTTCGTTTTTTTTATTTCAATTCACTCAGTCGACATTCAGTTTGAGTGTTTTTTTTAATGTGATGTGATTCCATTTATATTTTTTTTCCGGCGCGCATTTTTTCACATTAATTCGACGGCGATTTTTTTTACCTCATCCACTAAATGTATACACATATATATTTTTATTTAATGTTAAGCATTTTTTTTTCTTCATATTTTCGCTCTTTATATTCTCTTGCGTGCTCGCTGCTACTGTTGTTGTTGTAGCTGCTGCTGCGGCTGCTACAATTTTTTTCTATAAATCCAATATAACATGCAAGTGAATACAGTTGGCGGGCACATTTTTAACACACCAACGTGCCTTGCATACATTCACACGTGAATATCAAGCAAATTACAATTGATACATATCGCTGAATTGTCACAATCGACGCATGTTCTGAACCGGCTAATTCCCGTAAAAATAAACCCAGCGTCTCTCTCTCTCTCTCTCTCTCTCTCTCTCTCTCTCTCTCTCTCTCTGTGTGTGTGTGTGTGTTTGTGTTCGGAACCGAAGGCTTGAAATAATTGATAACTAAACAGGATCAATGTCGTCACTCTCTCGTAGCTCAATTAATAGTCAATAAAATCGACCGCGTTCGAGCATTTTTTTGTTATCTCCATTTTCGTTGCATCTCTGGCATTTTCTTTGTTCACCGGTGATTCCATTTATGCTATGTTTGCAAAGCGCATTTCTCTCCTTCTCTCGTTATTAGTCATTTTTAGATTGTATGCAGTCATGAACTATTGCCAAATCAGCGCGAAATCGCCATTTATTCTACCATATTGAAAACAATGTCAATAGTATTTAATCTGAACACATAGGGAATTTTCGCATTTCGTGTGGAGAAACGTACAAGGGAAATTTTCCAGCCCAAATGATTGAATCAAACCCGAAAATCGATGGAATATTTTCAAAAGAGCATCTTTGGTTGACCAATAACAACAACAGCACCAACAAAAGCATCAATTGATTGTTTCATTGTTGGTGCCAAGAGAACCTCAACCAAGCAACCTCTAATTAAGCGAAAATATGTCAGCTAAAATGTTCCACAACAAAATGTATCCAATGTTTTGCATCCACTAATCTCTTTGATTTACGAGCCGAAAATCCCCATATTTTCCATTGTGTGTTCATTGCTCGTAACACGGCAATTCTCTCTGTACAAATTTGTTTTGTTAAGCATACGGTTATCGCTGCACCAAAGCCCATTGTTCTTTCTCTGCAAAATTGAATACATTACATATTGATTTGTCCCGTGATTTCTAGCTTTCATTGAAAAAAAAAACAATAATTGTTCACATTCTTTGCATTGTCTTTTGTCGGCTCGCCAGTTCTTTGGCATGGCCACATCAAGTACCTTTCTCTCTCTATGTGCGAATGTGTATGCGGTTTGGTATCGCAATAAGAATCGTTTTGTTTAAATAAATGGATCCATACAATGATTAATCAAAACATTAATATCAATTTGTTTTTCACCATACCGACGAGACTTTCACATTTATATAATTTTATTTCAAATGGTTTGCACAATCAATAAGTAAATTTCTCTCTCGGCACGATTTTTCATTGGCGAGAAATGCAAACAAAGGAAATAATACACAGGAAAATCCGCAAGGCATTGTTTTTCATATAATTCCATAATTTGCTATAGTGTGTGCGCGCGTGAGCGCTTGGATCAATGCTACAAAAATCTTTTCAATCTCTTCTCACTCTCTCGCTCGCTCGCTCACACTCAGCGTGTATTTGCAAAACGTTCACCCACCCACATTGTTGCCTTTGTTCCAACATTTTGAATGGAAATTATATTTATTTTTCGAGATTTTTCGCTCGGGTTTTAATGAGCTCATTTTCTTGTTTGTGGTGCGATTTTAATGTGGAAAATTACTTTGAATTCAGACAGCTCACGGCAATTTTCGGATGCGGCGTCGACAAAATGGTTTCGCGAAAGTCATTTCCAGGCTTTTATACCAAAAAATAGCACATTAAGCAATACACGCTGCCTGCATGAATTGTTGACAATCACCGAAAATATTCTGAGCACACCTTTAGTTATATCTCATTATAAACCGAGCGAAATTCAGCTGGTTTTTTTTTGTCGGTTGAATTCGTGCGAACATTTTACGAACAATCAACGCAATTGTGTGCATGACACAAATTGTGATTTAGAATAAAGGAGGCTTTTAAATATCAGAAGCAACATCAAGTTTAATTACG
The DNA here is from genome assembly GCF_009176505.1 of Sitodiplosis mosellana. NCBI lineage: Eukaryota > Metazoa > Arthropoda > Insecta > Diptera > Cecidomyiidae > Sitodiplosis > Sitodiplosis mosellana. The sequence continues at coordinate 2,450,553 of NW_022601406.1, read as the reverse complement.
AAAAACGAAAATCTGGCTCCTAATTTTGATGTCATTATGGTTTTGAAATGGTTTTTACCTAGGTTTTTACAGACAATTGTAATTATACCCGCTTGAGGAAAAAACTCAAACTGGAGCCACTTTATGACTATTTTGAGCTCAGCGAAATTCAGGAGCTGCTGGTTTTTAATTGTTAGCTTTTCGTGTGAAAATCTTCAATTGATCAGAGAAACCAGAAGAATCGATGAAATATTGGATATTAATCATGATTAAAATGCATTTTTAAGTGAATCAAATGTTGTAACCACGTTTTGTATAACGAGTTTTTTTTCCCAGAAAATTCAAACATAAAACATGTGTTTCTTTCTTTAATTTCAAGCAAAACATATGACGGCCTGAGAAGAAAAACCTGTGCGCAGAACACAAGCACAGAATTTTTTTAGTCAAAAGGCGAACAGCAAATTTGCGAGCGCAAAAGCATAACAGCAAAAGCATATATTTACAGCGAGCGCAAAAGCATAACAGGCCTACTTATATGCTAGTAGGCTTGTTATACTTTTGCGTTCGCTGTAAATATATTAGGTTTTTGCGCTTGTAAATTTGCTGTTCGCCTTTTGACTAAAAAAATTTCTGTGTTTGTGTTCTGCGCACAGGTTTTGTAGGAAAGGTTCTTCTTCTCAGGCCGTCATAATAAAAACAATGTTTTTTTATGCTTTCGATACAGAACATTCCGGATTACTAGTATACCTTTAACAGAATGATTCAATTGTTTGTAGTAGTTTAGTTTATGAATTATGATTTCACGAATTGACTAATTGATTGTAGTTAACTCGAAATCTGCAAAACAAGCGAGATCCATTCTTGACAATTAATAGTTATTTTTTCTTTTATTTATCTCTTTTTTAGAAAATCGTTATTTCATCAAGAAAAAATTCATAAATCATGGAACTTTTGAAAGCACGGAGTCTTATGTTTTCAGTTATTCCACATTGGAACTCTTTTTTTTCATTTTTAACCATGAAAATTGCGATAATTGACAAAAAAAAAATAAAACCATTGTTTCTGTTTAAGAGAAAAATATTTCGACTAAGTATATTATTGAAGAAAAAACATATTTCATAAGGACTCATACAATAAAAATTTACATGGAGCAATCATTGCAAAAAGTGGCTAGAACCACGAAGGAATTTTCTAACTAAGTATTTTCTGAAAAGAAATCAGAAGCAAGTTTCAACATTTATTGAACTAAAGCTAAAAAAAATCAGATGACTTTTTTTGTCTATTTGCACTTGCAACAAAATCTCACCCGAAAAAGCTTTTGCCACTATAATAATAATCAAGTAAAGTAAGTTGAACAGGAAAAAATAAACATAAAATGTAATAAAAAATTCAAACTTTCGTATTCAGATCATGAGCTAATATTAAAACAGAATTCCTAATGGCAAAAAAAACCCAAAAAAGTGAATTTGTTCTAAAAAGGAAAAAAAACCAAAAGATTGATCTTTAAATAAATGCGAATATTTATCGTCTTTTTTCAAATTATTCATGCATTTATCAAATGTCAGTAATTTGTTAGTTATCTTCTGAAGCAGCCAAGTGTGTTCATTCGCCTGAAAATAAGTACAATCTCAAAGACAAGCATTTTAGATCGCATTTTAACAAATGTGGTTTGATTAGGGAAGGAATGGGTGCAATTTGTCTGGTTCGTATCATTCGACCGAAACTGTGTACGATGGGGTGGCAAATGTGAAAGACCTGCGTAAATGAAAGAAATGCACGATAAGCCGATCTGCAGACTTATGGCTTTTGTTTGGATTATCAGCGCATTGAACGTAAAATCAAACAAAAATCTAACTACAACAACATCAATAACAACAGAAAACTAAATGTTCTAATGTTATTCACACTTGGCATGTGTGCGTGTGTGTGTGTGTATGTATGTTGGATTCGTTTCGTGTATTTATAAAACGAATTGGCGATGGTGCAAAAATGGTGTGTAGTCAAGTTCAGCAACTAGTTGTCGGTCATTTGTATTCGCAGATAGAGATAGATATGGTGCCATTTGCAGTGGTGTCGATGCTATTTTTTTTTCTCTCTGATGAAAAGTGCCATATGCGGCCCAGGGTTTTCGGTTCGGTTCGCTGTTGGTTATGTGTTTAAATATCTTACGCACATTTATATCCATCCACTATGTACATACAGATAGGTATATTTATTGCCAAACAAGATACAAGAGACGAGAGCGAGAGCTATACCTCAGGCTCCCCCCGATATGAATACATCCGTTGTCTTTTGTCATGCAATTAATCTGGCCTTGCTAATGTTTGTGCGAACCTATGTACCTGTGTGTTGCGCCTATGGTTCCGTGTGTATAACTCGTTTTATATTTTTGTGTAGCGCCGTATTTAAAAAAAACCCGGAGATGGAGAGAGAAAAAGAGAGCGAGCGAGCGGGCCCAGGCCGAGCGATATATGCATATATACATAATATACACATGGCAGGCATACTACACAGTACATATTATGAAAAAAAAAACGGGAAAGCAACAACACTCACAAAAAGAGTTGATAATATTTTCAAATGGGCGGAGTTTTTTTTTACATTTTTCTATCGTGGCTCACCCTAAGTATCTCTTGCTCTGTCTGCTTTCGCATCGACACATCGTGCTATTGATGTTATCTGTTGCAGTGTGTAAAAATAGACCAATGAAAAATGCTACGAATTATAGTTGGAAAATATCCTTTCTCTCGTTCCATGTCCGGACCATATATTCTCATTTACTATTAATTTATTCTAATTTAACTCTTTCTATTATATTTTCGCTCGTTCAGTTTTATTCACATGCACACACTCACACACTCATACATACATACACGGATACAACAACGAGCAACGAGCAAAAAAAAACAGCAGCAAAAAAGCAGCAGTGTTCAGGGCTCCTAAGCGTGTTGAATTCATTTGAAATGCTTCATTTAAAATTTTGGTTTTCGAAATTCTCATGGGTGCCGTACAACATTTGTATGTGATGTGGCCTTCTTTTTGTGTTTTATATAATTTACAACACTGCAAAATGTTTAATGCAATTGGTTCCTTCAATTTTTCCTCTATCTTCCTCACTATGTTATTGCAAATTATTTGAATTACTTCAGAATCCGTTTGCATTTTTTTTCTCGCTTACAAAAAATCAAGTTTGAAATTACAATTCATACTGGTTTTGATTCAAGTGGACATTGTATTTCAATTGATTTCATTTGTTGATTTTAAATTCCAATTTTTGTCGTCAACAATATGCGGATATATGTGCACACACACACACACACACGCAAACACGCACACACATACATAGATGCACTAATGAAAGCCCTCCAAAACACAATACTCACACTGATTTTCGATCACATTTGAACTATTGTCGCTTGATTTTTCTCTCTATTTCCCTCTTTCTCTCTCTCATTCTCTACCCGTACCAACGCTTTTTTTTCTTCATATTTTCCAAACGGAAAAACGCATTTACAAATTGAACTTACGTTTTGAGCCAATTCAAATGGCATTTTCGCATCAAATTGGAAATAGATGCATCAATAAATCAATTAGTCATATGGCAATCAAACCGTATCGATGTTATTATAAATTCCCAGCTTTAAAATTGTGTGTTTGCCACACAAATAAAATGATTTCTAAAAGCCTGCACAAGTGCTTTTTTCTCTCTCTTCCGGTTGGCATCATCATTTTGGGGCAGGCAGAGAAAGAGGGAAGGAGAGAAGGAGAGATTTGTTGTTTGTAAGTAAAAGTTCCCATTGCTCAAATCATTATAATTATAAACACATTGGATGGATTTTCGGGTTGAAAGAGCGAAGCGAAGATAATCGGGCAAAAAAGAGCGGAGAAATCGTATTCGAAAATTAGCAAACAGATGATCAATCCATACACACAGACAAATTGATTGTGAACTTTCAGATGATGTGCTTGTGTATGCATCAATCGGACGATGCTATGCATCAGCAATCGGTAACAATACACAGCTGCAACAACACCAACAGCAACAACAGCGACAGAAGAGGAAAAAAAAGAGATTCCCATTGGAAATAATCGAATGCAAAGCATATGCGATTTGGAATATGGTCGAAATACGGCACATAACAAAATCGCATCCAACAAGCATTGCGTTACGTTTTATGAAATAATTAAATAAAGTTTCCCAAAAACACTTCGATTAATTGGAATTGATGAAATTAAAGCGAAAAAAAGCTTGACTGGAACTGGAGTCGATCGCAATGTCTATTGCCGACCCTTTTTCCCCAACCCACCTCGAACAATTTTCGATTTTATTGTAACCACTTTGAAATACACCTTCACATTGATATCATTTGTAGCATCAATTCTCTAATTCCTTTGTTTCTGAGATATTTTGCATTTGGGTTTTGTCTTTGTTTGTATTTTTTTTGTAATTCCAGAAACGAACAGACGAAATATGCAAACATTCGATTCCACTGTGCGACAAAAAAAAGTCAAAGTTGCCTAACCCAGAGCGGATACATCAAAGTTTGGAGAGGCCCATGAGACATGAAAACCCTCAAAAGGGTTTTGCCAAATTGGTTCCATATAAGAAAATTATGGTCATTTGAAAAATTTGCTTTGCAGAAGATTTTCAAAATTTAGTTTTACTTGGTTTTTTGCTTTTTCATGCAATTCCATGTGACGAACGGGTCAAAACTAGTGAAAAATGACCAAAGAAACTCAAATCAGCAATAAAACATAGCTACTTCGGACTATTTTTGGGTCCAAACAGTTAAAAGTATCATTTTTCGTAAATATCCTCAAAATTTAGCTTTTAAATGCGCAATTTAAGTATTCTTCACGCAAAACTTTGAAGTGAATCAATAAAAAAACGTAAATCCGTAATGAAAAGCAAGCACTTTGAACCATTTTTGAGTCGGAATTTGCAAAAATATGATTTTACGAGAATCCTCAGTATCTAACTTTCACATTTTATGGAAAATTGTCATGAAAAATCCCCTTTTTCGGCAGTTTTTTTTATCTAAAACCTTTAGTAAGATTCAAACTAAGCACAAAAAACCATATCTTTTGTATGTTTTTAAGAATTGTAAGCCAGCGCAAGATTTAGATTGGTAAACGAGATTTTATGGAGAAAAAACCCATTTGTGATATTCCAAACGTCACGAAATTTTCTGTATCTTATTTTTCCACCAAAAAACTCAATCCCTGGAATTTTGAAGCCAATCGAAAGTGATTTACGGGTACCTCCCATACAAATTTTCATATTTTCTTCACAAAATTGACCATATTTGTATGGGAGGTACCCGCAAATCACTTCCGATTGGCTTCAAAATTCCAGGGATTGTATTTTTTAGTGAAAAAATAAGATACAGAAAGTTTCGTGATGTTTGGAATATCACAAATGGGTTTTTTCTCCTTTAAATCTCGTTTACCAATCTAAATCTTGCGCTGGCCCACAATTCTTAAGAACATACAATAGATATGGTTTTTTGTGCTTAATTTGAGTCTTACTAGAGGTTTTAGATAAACAAACTGCCGAAAAACGGGATTTTTCATTCCAATTTCACATAAAATGTGAAAGTTAGATACTGAGGGTTCCCATAAAATCATATTTTTGCAAATTCCGACTCAAAAATGGTTCAAAGCGCTTGCTTCTCATTACTGATTTACGTTTTTTTATTGATTTGCTTCAAAATTTTGCGTGAAAAATAATTAAATTGCGCATTTAAAAGTTAAATTTTGAGGATATATACGAAAAATGATACTTTTACCTGTTTGGACCCAAAAATGATCCAAAGTAGCTATGTTTTATTGCTGATTTGAGTTTCTTTGGTCATTTTCCACTAGTTTTGACCCGTTCGTCACACGGATTTGCCTGAAAAAGCAAAAAACCAAGTAAAAGTAAATTTTGAAAATCCTCTGCAAAGCAAATTTTTCAAATGACCATAATTTTCTTATATGGAACCAATTTGGCAAAACCCTTTTGAGGGTTTTCATGTCTCATGGGCCTCTCCAAACTTTGATGTATCCGCTCTGGGTTAGGCAACTTTGACTTTTTTTTGTCGCACAGTGTTCTGGTTATTGGCATCTCAGTATTGTTGCTAAACCTATAAAGATTTTTGTACGGTCAATTGTTTCGAATCGAAACTTTTGATCCTTTGTGTCATTGAGGTCGAACCAAGGCTTCCAATAATTGCGTTCCAAACCGATTGCGTTTTCTATACGTTGGACTGTGACACTGCTGTAATTCAAACAAAATCGAACACAAATGTTAGGCAAATCAATTGGGAATGTTCACGATATTGAATGAAAAATTGAAGAGATTTCCACCTTTTGGCAGAGAATCACTTCAGCATAGATATTCAGTTTACAACTGAATTCCCAGTAACTGAATGCAGTCACTGTGCGTCGCTGTGAGTAAGCGGGCGCTCTACATTCAAGTGCAGACGCATACTCACTCCGATTGAGTGTAAACCAATGTATATGCATGTCTGCGCTTGAATATAGAGCGCCCGCGCATTCACAGTGACGCAAACAGTCATTGCATTCAGTGAGAATTCAGCTGTAAACTGAATATCTATGCTGAAATGATTCTCTGCCTTTTGGAAGAGATTCTCTTCCTTTGGAGACCTAAACTGGTATTCTTTTGCACGTTTCAGTTTTTTTCTATTTGGATTGACATTTGATTGAAAGTTTCGAAGCAGCCAAGTATTTTATTTCTGACTCTGTTTTGAAGATTCGATTATTTATTGCCTTCTGAAGATCGTGTGAAATCAATTCATTCCCAATTTTCTATGCCAGAGAAATAATTTTTCGTTCGCGTGTTACAAACACATTCAGAAACGGGATGAGTCAGAGCAAAAGTACGTTTTGTTGCAGCAAAGTTCTGCTTGATGCAATGTAAAGCTCGCCAAAGAATCTTAAGCCATTTGGAAACTGAATGTTTTTGACACTTTGACAGCGTACTTTTACTTGGACTCACCCCATTTCTAAATACGAATGAGTGTCTCCCGAGCCCAACACGATTTCTCTGTTTGATGCTTTGTGATTTCCGTACTTCAATGATTGATTCATGTTAAGATTAATGAATAAGTAAATTTCCTTTGAATTTATAGCGATATCAGAAAGATATGTTAAAGAATTCTAATCAAAAGATGCTACAAAAACTATCGTTGAATTGCTAGGATCTAAATAAATGAGGATTCAATTGAGATATATAGCGTCTATTTTAGTAATGTGTCAAATACATTGTAAATATTTGCATTGCGTGCGCACTATAACTGCAATTGATGTCAACCATGACGCAGAGCACAGCCACACACACACAAAAAAATGCTTTTTTTTTTGGATATATACTCAAAGGAGCTGGACTTTAACTTCTCCAGAGAGAGGGAGCACCACAATCAAATTTAAATGAAGGAAAAAATTTGAATAAATCGCATTGTTTTGCTGAAATGTTTGTTTTCAAAAAATGTTTTATTTGTTGGTTTTAATTTTTATTTTCGGTTTTTCATGCTGTGTATTTATGAAATTGACCGGTAGAGCGAGGAAAGGGGGATGGGAATAAAGAAAAAGTAAATTCATTCCATGAAATTTAGCGAGAGAGAGAAAAGAAGAAAAAAAAACGTAAAACACATTTCATCGTGCAATTGTTGGAGGAATCAGCGGTTCATTTTGGCTGGGTCATTGAATCTATTTATTAAATACACACCGCACCGCTTTGCTGTAATTATTAATATTCACCTATTCATTATAATTTCGCTTCATTCAATGCTCGGCGATTATTATTATCATCTCTCGTTGTTGTCGTTGTGTTTTTTTTTCTGCTGTTGTAATTTCTGCTTTGTTTCGTAGGTTTTTTTTTGTGTGCATATATTTGGGCCGTGTTTATTCTTATATTGATGATGATTATGACATCGAGATGAAGAGGGACCCAAATCACATCCAAACACACGCGCATCGTACATACAGTGGATTCAGGTATACTTGGAAATGTTAAGTCCAATATTGAAATAATAAAGGGTTCCCATTGAATTTCATATACATATACATTTGCCGGAGCAATTACAGTGACTCGGACTGCGGGAGTAGCGCCAAAATGAGTAGATGCGAACAAAAAGATATGGAGAAAAGGCGCACAGCAACAACAACAATAACAAACCGACAACAGAAACTCGACGTCGAGGCGAGGAAAACAGAAAACATCCGCACATATTTTCGAATATACACACACACACTCTCTCTCTCACGATGCCAACAATTTATAACCGTTTTTTATGAAGGCGGGAACGATTTGCGGCAGAAAGAGTTATTTTGCCACACTGCTTTTGACCGACTACCGCATTTGCTAATGCAATGGCCCTGTGTTGTTGTCGATGCCATGTAACTGTTTACTTATCTGTACATAGAAAGTGTGTTTATTCCGTGTGTATGCCTTGTCCGACAGTCACAAATAATACTCCCGAATGTGTGCAGAAAAAGAATGGCCGAGAGATGGAGACGGCAATGGAGGGATGGAAGAGAGAGAGAGAGAGGAGATACAAAATAAGGGCGATAGATGTTTTCGGTTTTTCAAGCTAAAATAAAATGGAATATTTAATTTCGTAAAAGCAACGGCGTTCTTTGTATCATAGCTTTGAGCCATGGCAACGACAACAGAGACACAAGAGAGGGAGTGAGAGAAAAATATAACAGCAGCAGCGGCAACGACAACCAGAAACATTATGAAAGAATATAGAAAATTACAGACGGTTGCAGTATTCACTCACGTTCACATTTCTACCCTCACTTCACTCTTTTGGCTCATTCAATTCGTTGAAGCCTCTTACTTCTCTTCATGGAATTGTGTGTGTGTTTCCACAAGTAGAAGAGAGTCGAGCAGCAGCAGCAGCAGGAGCAGCATGGCAACGAAATGAGTTAAATTTACACATAAAACAGTCATCGAGGCCCTTTTACCATCCAAAAATCCACTCTCACCACTCTCCCAATCCGCTCGCTTGTTCACTCGCACTTCTCTATTTCTCGCCCATACTGTTTCAGATTCCGAATTCAGTTTCAGATTCCGTAGCAAATTACTTTTCGTATGGGCCCATGCGGGTATGAGAATATGAATTTATTGTTTAAAATAGTACATAAAAAAACACGACGGTCTTCACCATAAAAGCCAAAATGACGATGAGGTCGACTAGGATTTTATGTATGGATAAAATTGAAAAATACACGAACAAGACAACCAACCACCGACCAACGAGAGCTGAGGGAGTGAGTGAGTAACGAATATGCGGTATAATCAATACACATGTTCAGTTGTAAAGTTGAAGATAAAATTTTTGCTCATTCTTTTCTTTCTATTAAAATGGGTTGTGTGTGTGTGTGTGTGGTGTTTTTTTTGTCCAATCTCTCGTTCTATCGCCTCCCTTCTTTATTCTCATTTGGCGGCGCAGCAAGTGAAAACCCAAAAATAAATAACGTCGAGTAATTTAGGAAAATATTCACATCTTTTCTATCTCCTCACTCACCCTCTCTCGTTCTCTTGCTCTCTCGCTTTCCCGCTTTCTCTGTATTTTTCCTTCATTTCGCCTCTTCTCCACCTCATTTTGAATGTAAATTTGAAATTGTTCATAGTCAAAGTTAAGCCGAGTATAAAATTTATAGATTGAGATTTTGGGGGCTCACCCTTTATCCCACTCACTCTTTGGCGAAGTAGCAACAGCAGCAGCAGCAGAAAGAAAGAGAGAGGGGGAGCGCGGACTACCGAGCGCAACACAACTTTTTAGTCAATTATCAAAATGAGCTTCCGCCCACCATTTTTACACGCCATTCACACACAGACACACACATACGAAAAACTTTTCCGGAACTTTTCTATTACATAATATTATAGTCGTAGGGGGAAAAAACCGTCGACATTGTATTAATCACATATATGCATTGGATACACACTGGCTTGTGTGTTCTATTTTATCAAAACCATATTTTTTTCGAGAAAAAAAAAATCAAATTCAACTTTTTGCACTTTTCTTAGTTTCATGAAAATGTTATTATCGCATAATGGATTTGGTCTATTATTCATTTTAATCTAAATTCTCTGTTTTGAGCATATCTCGCCCCAAAAGCAAAACCCGTTCAAATAGCTCATATTTAAATATTGGAAATAGTAAATGAACATTATTTTGTTGATTTCCGCCTCTTCGTTGCGGTTTAGCCCGTGCAAATAAAAAGTGGCCAAAGTCAAAGGATAATACTGTAATATATAACTCATATATATATCGTTGTCTTCCATCACCACCACCACCGACAAAAAAAAAGCATTTTTCATTACAAGTCAACAATAACAAAGTACAAACGATATTTAAAAAAAAGAACAACAAGCGCTTTGCTTGAGAACGTTTAATTTTCATGAATAATCTACCCAACAGCAAAAAGAATGAAAGGCAAATGCAACAAAAAATAGTAAACAAGAGTTACTTGTCTTGTTTCACTGCCTCGCCGCCGTTTTTTTATAACGAAAAAAAAAAACATTTGTAAATATATTGCAAAAACTCTAAAGCAGATGCGCTGTTTGTGGCTTTTATTCTTATTTTGCATTTATCATGCATTCGCATTTATCTTCCGAGTTGGTTTTTTTTCTCGTTCGGCTCGTGCACACATTTGCAAGCAAATTTCATTTTTGAAGTTTTTCTTTCTTTCATCCGTTTTTTTAAATGATTTTTTTTACTGCTTTTGCAATGCTATTTTACTGATTTTTTCTTCGTTTTTTCCTCTCCTTGTCCTTTCTCTCTCCTTCTCTTTTCCTGTTTCTTCTTTTGAATTGTCGAAGCCGAACAAAGCGAGGCAAGGCAGCTAATGCAGAATGTATCATATATAGTGAGGCGATAGTTCTACGATCGATTTAAAGAAAACTGTGCATTTCAAACTGGCTCCGTCTTTCTCTTCATTTTCCATTGACTTGCCGTTTGAAAGCATTCCAAGAGGACGAGAAAAAAAGGGTTAGTTTATTGAAACTTTTCACGCTAAACTTATTCCATGTGCAGACTGATACACATTTTTTTTCCTTCGTTTTCTCTCCGTTTCTCGTTATCTGTGTTTGCATAATTCAAGCGTATATGAAACGGATTGCTTGGTGAGAAATAACTTTGGAAAAGCTTCAGCTTCTCATTTTGGACAACGTCATTATGACGGATTACTTAGGAGTGTGCATGAATGTGTGTGTGTGTGTGTGTGTTTTTTTTTTCTCACACACTGTTGTTATTGTATTTCTCTTTGGTACTTTATCGTCGACAAGGAATGAAAAAGTGGAACTTGCATTCGAACGCTGTTGTTTTCTTTTTGCATTTGCAGCAGCAATAGCTGCAGCAACAGTAGCATCGGCTTTAGTGATACGAGGAAAAAAAAAGTGTTCTCGGCATCACAAAAGCTAGAGACCTGGCTATCGACAAACCACAAAGCGCAAAATTAGGAATGAGCTGCCATTCTGCACTATGAATAATGGACTTTAGCGAAGCGACTCTTTTGCGTGTAGCTGCAGCAATGGCAAGATGCGAGAAGTGGCCGGAACGGAAGAATGGGTGAGAGAAGTCGAATAAAAGAGAGAAAAAAAAACAGAAACACACACACAAACACCGAGCGCTGAACCGGAGATAAGCCACAAATAACAAAAGAAAAAGTTAGAGATATATTGCTTAATGTAAATTTTCATTCTGCAGGCGAACGAGGAAAAAAAAAGCCGACACAAAATGATATTTATTGTATATTCTGGGGCGGATTCCCTTCATGCCCATCGTTTCCTTTGGCCATTCTATCTTTTGCTCTTTTCATGGTGCCTCCATTCCATGCATTTTTACAGAGGTAATGTGCACTTGTTTTTTTTTTCTTCCTCATTCACTCACGCTCTTTTTTCTGCTGCTGCTGCTGCTGCTGCTGATCCTCGTTCAGTTTCGCAGCGTTTCTTATGGCCTGTGTCGAGTGCGAGTGTGTCGCAAAAGAGAATAAGACACAACAAACATAGCATCGCAGCAAAATGTATCGAGTTTACAGTGTTGTAAACACATAGTCCAACAACACACATTAATGGGCGTACAAACGCGCCTTAGCAAACACACAATTGAAAAATATGCACACGCCATTTTCTAACTATAACCATCTAGGCAAGAAGAAAAAAAAACGAACGATTTTTTCTCGTCTCAAAAATGAACCCTTTTTTTTCATCGAAAACGAACTCTTTTTTCCCTCCAAAAAATGTGATGCGATGAGATTCTTTTTGTTTTCGCCGCCATAATTTATATTTCTCATTTGAATATGAAAATGCAAAAACTTCCTGAAATTCGAAAATTGCATGAATTATTCAAACTTATTTACAACCATTGGAATAAGATATTGTACGTGAACGTGAATGTTTTTTTTCTTTGTCGGTTTGTTCCAACCCAAAATGAAAACTCATCAATTTTGCAGCATACAGAACTAGAACGAAAGTGTGTTTATTGCGCGCGTGAAAAAAAGAATCCCAATCAAAAGCGAGAAAAAAGTTCATCCCGGCAAATGATCGATAAAAATGAGCATTTTTTCATATGGCGGCCACAAAATGTGCTGTGTGTATGTGTGTGTGTGTGAGTGATTTTTTTTCGCCATTCGTCTCACTCTCTCTCTCTTCTTTTGCATCACATTATCGGGCATTTTCTCTGTTTGTAATGCGACCATATGTGAAATTCAAATATAAAATCGAACTGGAAAAAAATGTATTAAAAATAATAAAATGATAGACTATATAAAAATGTGCGAAATCCATGTCCTTCACCTACAACGCGATTCTGTTGGAAAAACAATCTATGCGTAACACATATCGGCCCGCGATGAAGCGCAGGGCGAACGAGAAAAAAAAAACAACAAACCAACAACACCGAAAAAAACATCGCTCGACACCAGACACGAACGAAATAAAAAACCCAAAATAAGTTCACATAAATTTGTAATTTTATTTTATTTTTCGCCGCTTTTTTTAAAAATGCAAACTCTTTATTTGGGCTACGGAAAAAAAACGCACAGCAACAACAAAAACGCATACAGAGAGAATGAGACACTCGCATATTTGAAGGGAAAACAAACAATTCAACAAATGATGTGGACCAATGGAATATACAGACAAAAAATTGAACCAATGAAAACTTATGAAATCAGCCGTTCTGATGTGGAAATGAAGCTTATTTCACTGATTCAATCATCATTTTCAAGGCTACATTTCGAAAATTTTTGTAAGAAACGTTTTTTTTCTTGTCTGCCCTTGGCGAGAATTCGGTGGGGAATAGCTTTGGTCTGCTAAAATTGTCTGAATGAAAGAACTGTTAGAATTGACTGACTGAGGGGATATTTGGACAATTTTCAAATCTTTTGTGCCTTTTTAGTTTAGACTGAAAAAAATATCTAGTTTCAACTGAATTTGTGGCTTATAATCACCACAAAACATGTTTCAGTCATATTTAGGGGCGAATTTTTTTTTATTTTACTCTCCGTTGCCATTCATTCTAAATCGAAATAATTCAATAGTAATAGAAGAATTCAAATATTTAAAATATGCGCCAAATTATGTAGCGCTCTTTACCAATTGTAAACAAAATTTTCAATCAAAAATGATTTGAATGCAAGGAAATGCATACAAAATTGTTCAAAATCGAAAGAGAATCTGTATCGAGACTCGCGAAATTCTTTTATTCACTGAAACATGTGGTTTTCATTGAATAAAATGTTGATCGTTGATTTCAAAGAAAATATGTATTTTCATTTGAATTTAAAATCTGTATAGAAAAAAAACTGCGTTTCGTTATCATTCAAACATTCGAAAGTCGATGTTTTCTAATTATATTGCCTGTGAACGCGAATATATTGAGCCGATGTGATTCATTTGATGTATCAAAATGGGAAATGCCCATCGATGTTAAATTCAATAGTCTGGTGTGATTGTGCGTGAAAAGGGCTTTGATATTTCCAATGAATGTACATCATTTTCTACCATCCAATATAATGACTTATTCAGTGTTGTTCGTCTGTGACTAAAAAAAATGTGCGTTGGAATTAATTTAAAAAAAAAAACGATTTTCAAAGAGCAAAAGTAGTTATCCTTTGAAAATGAGCTTAAATTTGACCAAAAAAAATCAATGCAATGCACGCACAAAAGTGACGGTATTTTTAATCAAGTGATCGATAGAATTTTCAATCAAAGTCCATTACTGTTACGTAGAAATTATTCTAATTCGTCAATACTTGATGCTTTTGGAATTCGATCTTTTTACCCTATCCATAGCTCTCTTTTTTAAAGAATAAAACAGACAAAAGAAGAATCACTTATTAATAATTCTCTGAAGAATCAAACGAATTAATAAGTAACATCACGTTGAAGCATAATGCGATCATAATCAGAATCGTAACAGTCATTACAAACAGGAAGAGAATGAACAACAACAACGACAAAAAAGTGAACGAACATGAGCCGAACATACATAGCGCCAATATTTTATGGTGTCCCACACTGTAGTACTATAGATTATAATCCCAGACAGTGTATGGTAAACGTATATGTGTCAATATGTATTGAACATTGAGCATCGGTGTGATATTGGACATAAAACAAATTATTCAATAGGTTTCCATAATCGATATGCAATAATGTATATACACACTCACATTAAATCGGGAATGATGTATTGTGGCTGTCGATGTGCGATGCCATCGCATCGTTATCGTATTGCTTCGTTCGAATGGTTTCGTTCCCTCGTTCGCTAGCTCGTTACCACGCTCGTACCCATTGATTGTGTCTCGAAATATGTGTTAAATTGTGTCAAATGCACGAATGTTAACAATTCAATGCCAATAACCTCGAACTGCCATCGAACACAAACGCTAGTTTGATATAATTTGTAAGAAAAATTGATCATGGCACCAACGCAAAATCAAAACCGTCACAAGAATTATCTACGATTGATAATTAAGTTTTTTTTATGTCCATTGTTAACAATTTTTTTCGAGGAGCAAATATGGGATGCTTGTTGTCGTTATCGAGCGCTGATTTTTGGATTTTAATTTGTGGTCATTGCCACAATGGGTTCTCATTAATTTTTTAAATGAGTTCTCGTATTATAACTATTGAAAATCCTCTAATTGAAATCGCCGGAAACACTGGCATAATATATCTCTGATTTCGACATGCCATGCCCTAATGGAACTTTTCATTTTGATATTTCATGCTCCCGAGTCAAGGTATTCAGGTTGAATTTCATTACGGCCATATCATTATTGCATCGAATGAAGAGGTCATAAGTCAGGATAAAAGATTCGTCGGTTTATGCATCGGAATAAAAACAAGAGAGTCGATTTTTACGTTTGGCAAATGCATTGTTCAACGTGTGGTTTTTTTGCATTTGATTTTTTTTCCCCCAAAAAACTGTGAAAACACATGAAATTTAATGATGCAAATCATTCCGAGCTTTGACGACGAAAATCATTCGTCGTTGTTTTTTTTTAGATGAGATAATGAAAATAATCTCTGTCGATTCATGGAACAATTGAGATAGAAACTCGAATGGAACAATATTCACGAATAGGAAGACAATAAAAAAAAATAGCCGGATAGAAATAAAAAGAGAGAATAAGAACCGAATCAAGTATCGATACTTGAAAAAAGCTTGAATACAATTGACGGGAAAAAAAGCGCCCTACAAAAAGTCATTCAGTCGGCTGTTTGTGTGATATTTCGAGTGGATTGAGTAATTTTGAAAAAAGGAATAAATGTGTTTTGTACGAAGAGCAAAAAGAACGATAGAGAAATGGAAAGAAAAAAAACAACAAAGCATAGCCAAGTGGAAAAGGCGGTAATACTGGACAACAGGAAGTCTGAAAAGTGGATTTGGATGGGTGTATATGTCTCATCTCCCTCTCTCTCTCTCTGTGTGTGGTTGTGCGAATGAAGTGCATCGTCATGTGCAGCAATTTTTGTACCCGCGCGCGCTCGCGAGACACAGCGACAATGCACCAAACACACCGTTTTTAGTTGCAATTGCACGATATATCCCAGATCGATGAGCTGTTACTGCTGCTGCGTTCGGGTGTAAACATCGCAATGTTGATACCAATTTGTTGGATTGAAAAGAATGTTATTTAGCGGACGCATCAAATCAATAACATTTGAACCGGAATTCATTTGTGTGTAAAGCTATTTCGTTGTCCGATGCTCTTATTTCGGCGGCAATGCAAGCGAGTGTGTGTATGTGTGTGTGTGTGTGCATGTATTGGGTGTTGGGAATATACAATTCTCTTTTTTTCGCTCTCTCTCTCTCTCTCTCGTTGTTTTCAATTTTTCAGCGGTACATAGATTTTATTGATACGTTCTGTGCTATTCAGAATTTAATTGTCTCTGAATGCGGTAACTGCACAATACCTTATAGGGAATCATAGCGAATGGGGGGGAAAAGAAACTGTACAACACACAACAATATGATGGCAGCTCGGAAAAAATGGATTGCGAATAAATAAACACGCAAAATATTCTCTGTATTTTGCTTTGCACACAGCGGAATCGAGACTCTCGCTGTGCATCAATCGCATTTTCGCATGTGTATGGGTTTTGTTTGCTATGCGAAAAATGCGAGCGAAAATGTTGAAAAAAAAACGCAGCAGCAGCAGCAGCAACAACAACCAAATAAGAGAGAAAAAAAAACAACAAGAAAAAACAAAAACAATTCAAATTTAGTCCAAGCTAAAACAATCCTCGGGAACAGTGCAAATATGCCGATAATACGAACAGCGCGCGCGAGAGAGTCGAGGTTTGGTTGGTGTTTCTTTTTTTCCCTGCTCATAATGACCCGCGTTCGCTCACTCAATCGCGCTATATCTCTCGCGCGTGTGAGACGTAAAGTGAGTAAGTGAGTTGTGCAAACGTTTGCCCGGTCCTGTTCGGTTGTGTGTATGTGCGTCCTATCTATGCATGTGTGTATGTGTGTGTGCGTGTGTTTTATTTTTGCGTTATTTTCCTAACCTTAATTTCATGTGCGGCGCATTTTTTTTATATGCAGACAACCAATGAAAGAAGTGTAGAAGCGTGGGTGGAGCTAAAAATGCTGTTTCGAAAAATTTTCCTCTGTCGATTTTTTGTGCGCTCCTTTTTCACTTTTTCAGCCGTTTTGTTTCGGTTGATGTTCTGCGTTTCTTTTTTTTTATTTGCTCGATTTTCATTCCTGTTTTCTCGCTCACTTTTCCTGTGCCGGCGTTCGTTCTCTTTCGGTTGCTCGGTCAAAAGTTGCGTGTATGTAGCTGACGTACACGTAGCGTGCACTTGCGTATTCATTTATTGTAGGGGTAGATGGATATTTTTCGGCTGAAATGAAAATCGCTTTACATTTGGCTATGGCTCCAAGCGAAAATTGTTATGAGACACACCGAAAACTGATATTATTCCTCTATGTGTTGTTGTTGGTGCTGGTGCTGGTGCTGGTGCTGCTGCTTCTGTGAGTTGATGTCGATGTGTGGATCCATTCGCCGCAACTGCCGTCACTGCTGCCGCTCTTTTGCCACCACACCGATCCGTACGCACCGAAAAAGCGTCTATGTACAGAAAAATACACTCATCAAACACACAACGGAACAAAATCGTTACACATCTTTTTACATGATGATTTTGCACACACGACGACACTCACTCTCGTTCGCTCGCTCGCCTTTCGGTCTTTCTACACGCCATTCGCAATTTTCAATACGAATCCATACATATGGTGTGCATTTTTCATTCAATACTGCTGTGCGTGCGCTTTTTTGTGCTCCTCACACGTAAATACTCTTTTTTTCCCAACGCGTTTTTTTTTCTCGCCCGTACGCATAATAATGATTTATATACTATCTCATAGCGTATAGATGTGTATGCATACAATTTCAACATAGATACCATAACAAGTAGTATAGAGACTGTATGTAACTCGAAGCAAACGGGCGAGAGGAAAAAAAAACAAACGGCATTTTTCAAGGAACAAATTTTCTCCCACTCTTTTTCACTCTTTTTTTTCGCCTGTTTTAATTTTTAGATGTTTAACATGGACTCTTTTTTTTCAATTTCGCCGTACAACTTATTAATAATAAAATAGGTTGATGCTTTGGATTTTGTGTCATTTCACATAGACATCGTATGTGCTGTGTCTCATACTTCTAATGAAAGATGCAAATTTCAAATCATTTATCCCCTTTTTTCAGGCAGCATCGGGAGGGAGGAGGAGAAAATTTGTTTGGAATAAAGATAACATCTAACATTTTAATAAAACATTAAAATGAATAACACGAACCATGCATTTTTCTTTAAATATTTTATCGCCTAATTTGAAGAATCAAACTAACAGTACTAACGATTTAAATTTCAAACTCATGTTGTTGTTTTTTTTTCAATTGAAACATTATCCAATGTGATATTGAATTCATCGGACAACAACAACATAAATCGGAAAAAAAAAATTATGACTTCATCTCGATTTAACATTTGGAAATTAAAGATTTATTGAAAGAAATATACAGACAATAAGGGAGCCTCGCGTTTGCTTTATGCTTGATCACATTTGAGAATAAAAAATGGTTCGATTACCATTTTTGTTGCATTTATTTCGCCATTTATCGAATTATATGTGCATTCATATTCATCTCAAATTTCGTGTTCCCATTTGGGATTTAGCATTTCTCAGAAATTATATTCAATCCAAACAAAATGGTACAGAAAAACTGGGTAAAAAGCAATTTTTGTCCATTGTAATACTATTAAATCGAATCATGAAAACTGTGGTGATTTATGTCTTCAAGGAAAAAATGGTAGTTTTGAGGCGACAAAGCTTTAAGGAATAACGTATCATTGAATGAAAATCATGGAACAACTATCTTAAGTCTATTATCTAACTATCTATTTTTATTCTATTCTAAGAATCGGTTATTCTATTTTAATAAATCTTTGAAATCGTCATAAAATGGAGTCGATGTAAATTAAATGGCTCAATTGTATTTCGTGATGTGTAATCGTCTCGGCGAATATCTTTGCAAATGAACGGAATCTATGAATATTTGATAGTTTAATTCATCGTATGTAAATGTGGCGCTGTGAGCGGTGTGTGACAGTTGGGACAAAGAACGAATCACTACAACGTCTAGTCATCTTTCAGTGTGACTAAGGGTGAATCTTAGCCCATTCCTATTGGTTGAAATGTTAAGACTAGTTTCGATCAAAAATAGACGCTCAAATTGAGGGTTGCCTTACAATAGACTCTTCGTTCGCATGCAGCTGCGGAATAAACGAATAGCATACACACAGACATTCGAAAAGAGACATATGCACCATTCCATGATAAGTATACCAATTTTGCCATTATTATATGCTTATACAGAATAGCGTGTGTTAAAATTTGCCATTAAAAAAAATAACGGAATTTTTTGAGTTAAATGATTTATATAGAAAATGTGAAATTTCGGTAGCATATGAAGAGTTTTTTTTTCTCTCTGTTTTGATTGAAAATCCGTTATGAAGCATTCAAACTTTTTGGCAGCCAATGTGATATTTTGCTGTCAATGAAGAAATGTGCATCTCTTTCATTTCACATTCGCACAAGCTAGTCAAAAATGAATAAAAAATTTTATCTTTTCTGCATTTCCATTTAAAATAACTATCAATTTGGATGTGTTTTTGTGCAGTTGGCATGTGTGTGTGGCTTGGGAATGGGAAAATGCAGCCACAGATCTTTTTCGACAAATTAATGTAAACGATATGTGAAGTGGAAAAGGAAATATTTGTGTGCACATGAGAAAACCATGATTGATTCGAACCGTATAGTTTTGCTCATTGAAAAATGGCATCCGACGTCCCACTCTCTTCGCTCCGTTTTGTGGCCCCCGGACAAAAATGAGAAACGAGAGAAAGAGAATATGTACCGAATTTTCGGATGAAAGCGTTGTAATTTAGTCATTTCTATTTATTTCGTGCATCAGAGACTTCGTCGAGTCAGTTGAAAATGGAAATGCGCCGCCGTTCAGAGGGGGAGGGGGGTAACATGCGGAGCAGAAAAGCAGATACTATATGCAATCGGGCAAATGTTCACTTCAAAAAGTTTATGAATTAATGCCTTTAAACAGGCATCTACGTGCCTTCGACTATGTGTATATGCAATGCTAACTCAAGCGGTGTTTAGACTGTTTTGCTGTGCTGTACAACGACAACGACAACGACGACGATGATGATGATGATGCAGCGCGCTATTGCCCTTAGTGGTAATTGAATTTCGATACTACTGCTATTCTTGGCACAGTTCGCTCACTTTTTCGAATGAAGACATTTACAAATTTTCATTACATTCCATTTCATTTATATTTGAATCAACTTTACTGGACAAACGCAGAAACTTGGCTCAACGGGCCAGACTATTCAACGACACCAAGTTGCTGTTGGTTTTATTCAACGGCTAATCGTAAAATGGAAGGCGATTTCAACTGTTTTTATGACTGGAAATTGAAAACGATTCAAGGAAATGACATCATTTCAAACGCGCGCACAGTCACATTCATGACTAAAAGTGAAATAGATTTACGTGACCGGTAAAACAGTAAATTTTACCACAAATGACATCAGTATTATTTTCTATCAAATGAAATTAACATCGAATCTAATCCAAACCAAAAACTTGAAAATGGATTAAATAAAGGGATAATCATTCTTTCTAATATAATTGAACTCAATTCAGGACCCAAAAAATTCAAATGATTTGGAAAATGTCAAAGGCCTCCATTGTTATCAAAAGGTCAAATATTTTCGGTTTTTCTTGGTTTAGGTTGAAGTGGATCAATTTGCATCGATCTTATTTATTGATCAATCTGCCTCGCTCACAATAGCGATGTGAGCAGAAAATGAAATCAAAATATATCGAGCAGCATCGTCAATCTAAGCTAAACTTTAACCACAAAATGGCTTCTGTACTGAGAAGCAATGGTTTTTTTTTTCTCTGAACTGCAAATTAAAATATAAATGAAATGGAGAAAATTAGTCAACTCTCTAAGCGGCTTCGTTATAAAACGAATGAATGCTGAATTAATCATCGCATTTCATCCATTAGAAAGTGTTTTTCCAATAAAATTGTGGATCATTTTAAATAATTGATCACTTTGTTTCGTGTTTTTTTTTCCAATTTTGTGTATGTGTTTTTCATCTTATGACATTTCTAACTCTTTTATTTCATTTAAATTATTTAGGCCCATAAAATTCCTTAGCAAATGCTGCCGCATTTCTACATTTGTTTGACTGATTGTGACCTTATACTGTTTTAGATATATATTTTTTTTCTGTCACTGCGTGTATTGCTCGGCTGGTATGTTTTTCGTCGTATATGTCTTTGTTCTTTGGATGTTTTTAATGTGTTTTGCATAATGTTCATGGCAAGCAGTTGAGTACACGATCTATTTGAATTATTTCGTTGATTTACATGTTTTGTGCCTCCGTTTACCACCCATCCGATCCACATTCATCACGATATATACAGTAGGCATTTTGGTGTGATTGCTATATAATATCCCTCTCTCTCTCTTTTCTTCATGACCAGTATTACTGATTGTAAAAACCCGAAGAAAACACTTTATATGCCCTGATGACTACTGTTCCGGATTTGATGTTGGCATTCCATTCCATTCGAAACGAGCCGAGTGAAAAGAAAGAATTGCCTTCGTATAAATATGGCTCAAAAGAATTTTAAATGGCAAATAAATGGTTTCACTTTGGAAATACATACACACATCATTTGCGAATACGTATATGAATGGAGAGGAAGAAATATCGTACGAACAATGCAGAGAATCCTGAAAATTTGACAGTATCTCTGGCCTGGGTCGACAAACATCAGGCATTCTATTTGGGATTGATTGGAAAGAATGTTTCGGCAGAAAAAAAAACTCATGATCCACAGTATTTGGCAGATAAAGAATTGAAAATATGAGCCGGAGCACAGTAGCTGGCCTAATTAATGGTGTTTTTTTTTCTTGCTCTCCGGTTTAAATTGATTAGATCTTTTTTGCTTGAAAGGGAGAGATGGTGAGAACGAGCGAAAGGGGATGAACAAACAATATCTAACATCATTTTTCAACATCCTCTTTTGTCTCGGCCATTTTTGCTCATCGTTCGTTTGCTCTTCATCTTGTCGAGACGGATTTTAGAATTCCACCCACACACTCATATATATATATATATAGAATTTAAATGAACGAGTAATTCTTGAAGTGTAACTTTTGCAGTCAGTTGAATAAATTTCCAAGTCCGAAATAGATTTTTTTTTCTCTCGTCTTCTTTGTCTCTTTCTCTCTCTTTTTCATTCTCTCAGCACACATGAACATAAAGCAGTAATGCCATCAATTTGGACGCGCAATTCGCACATTCAAACAGATTTTTCGTCTCTGTCATTTTGCGTGCGAGTGGGGGCATTTTCGATCTATCCCATTTTCCATAACATGTGCGAACAATTAATATGCTGCATTTTCTGTTTTCTATCTACTATTAACGTTTCTGTATCTCTGATTCTCTATGTGTTTTGAAGCCACCTCGGTAGAGATGGTGTAGAAAATGGGCTGTAAAAAAAATTCCTGTAAATGTGGCCAAAATGAATGTTCTATTCTTTGCTTGGGCCCGGTTCAGCTTTTCCATTCCGTAATGTTCACTATGTGTACGTATTTTTCGGGTGGCATCTGCATGGCTACACAGATTAACAATAACGGATCGCCATATCACCAAATGGAGGCCCCATATATATATACCGAGTCACATCATCAGACGCACAATGTGAAACGACGCATTCTCTTTCTCGCTCAACTCTTTCTACCGAACGAACAGAAAGCGAACTAACAATGCCAAAAACATGATTAAAATCTAAGGGAGCACTTTCGGAAAAAGCGAAGCTTTTCGACAATGCAATCTGATCTTTGAACATTCAGTTCGGTCGGTTGGTTGGTCACGTTGGTCGCGTTGGCTCGCTTGCTCGTTCATTCGCTAGCTAGTTTGCGCGCGCGTTTCACTCTCGTCCACTATGGATGCGTCAATATATGTCTTTATGGTCTCTCATCTATCGCGCTAAATGTGCGTATGTGTCGCCGTCGTCGTCATCGTCGTTGGTTGCTGCTCCTGCTGCTGCATTACGAAACCATATGTACCAACATAGATATATCCATATATTTGGCAATTTATTTAGCCAAAAAGAAGAGTGAAATAAAATGTAAAGAGAGTAGGTGTTTTTACGAGGGAGGAATTGTGTGTATGAAATATTCGAATATATATCGTTTGGTTGCTACTGCTGCTTCTGTTGTTGTACGTTTCAAAAGAATCATGCACTTGCTCTCACTCTCACTCTCTCTCTCCCTCTCTCTCTCTCTCTCTCTCTCTCTCTCTCTCTCTCTCTCTCTCTC
>NW_022601406.1:2363677-2427107 GCF_009176505.1 Sitodiplosis mosellana | reverse complement strand
TCTCTCTCTCTCTCTCTCTCTCTCTCTCTCTCTCTCTCTCTCTCTCTGTCTGTCTGTCTCTCCATTAGCTTTTATTTTGCATAGTAGCGATTCGATATGTGCTATCGTCGAAGTGCTATGCTTTGTTGGTTATGGCATTGGGCATTCGTATGTGGTTGAAGGCAAGAGAGCCAACAAAAAACGACATTAAATGAATGTACGGTCGCTACACATAGTATCCAACGAAAAATGTTTCGAAGTTTTTGGGGGAAAATGCAAACTCATACAGAAACATATAGTTCCATTTCGATCCATTCCAATTCGAATAGAATATTAAAATGGGTAGAAGAATGGAGAAAAAAAAGGAAGGCAAAAAGCGGCCTAAAATCCAATCGCACACACAAACACATGCATCTATAGTCATAGAGAGATAGAGTCTCTAGCACGCAGACACATTTGGATACAGCAGCGGCATCCGTAAGGCTGCCAGTCAGCCAGCACCACACAAAATACGACGAGTAAAAACCAAACAAAGCAGCAGCGGCAAAAAAAAGGAACGAACGAAACGAAGCCGAGCGAACGAACAAACAAAGCGTAAAGCAATGTAGCATCAGCACACAAGACATACAGAGATGTGCTCAGGCCCTCACATGTGTACGTACGAGAGATGTGAGAGATGCTCGAAAAATTTTATAACAACACAAAAGGATAAGTATTTTCTGGATTTGAAATGGCTAAAATTATGTATGGACTACGATTTGCGACAGCAATTGCTATGGATGATGGTGGATGGACGAACGCTTTGTATTCACTCTATCTCTCTCCCTCGCTCACCATGTGCACACATGCTCTCTATCTGTGCGGAGACTGATTCGGCAAAAAGAGTGCGAGAAAGAGTACGGCCACTAATGGCAGTGTACACCATCATGCGAGGGTGACTCTATGAAACACAGACATCTCGTTCCCTCTGTGCCTTTTTCCATGCGATTATATTTTCCGTGTGCTTCGTTTTTGGTGTGTGAGTTCTCTGTGTTGTTGTTTTTTTTTCTCGTGTGTGCCTCTCGTATTTTTCCATACACACACACACACACTCTCTCTCTCTGTGTGTGTGTGTGTATGTCTCACACACTCGCCCCCCGGAATAATGATTCAGCACTGGCTTACGACAGTACATCGAAGTGAATGTGTGTAACCCCACAAAAATCCGCACACATTTTGTTGTATTATACATATGTAAAAGAGAGCGGGTACGTGCCCGAAACCAACAACGAACGAAATACGCACAGTCGAAAACATAGAAAGAGTGGAATAATAATAATGGCTGAAATTTTGATGGCACCTACATAATGAATCTAACATGGCGACCATTTCTTCTCTCATTCGATGGCGAATGCACATAAAATGGAAAATGGGCATTCGGAAAAACATCATATTTTTTTTGTTGTTGTTGTTGCTGCTGCGGCTGCTGTTTCTGTATTTATTTATTCAAGACTCCAACAAAACCAGCACACACGCCAAAGCGCCCATTTCAACTTTATTTTTGCATATTTCCTTTTTTACTTGATTGTTTCTCTCGCGTCCATGGGGGAACATTTTACTTTATCAAAAATTGTTCGACTTGGATGGGAGACGAGAAAAAAACAGGCACAGGCACTGTGCACACGCACACGCACAAAAAACATACATCCCACATCAAGATATTATGCTGATATACAAAATGGTTGTCTTACCAATGGATCGTAAATTACTCGCAACGTAGAATCAAACCAATTTGTATGATTGCATTTGCCAATGCATTCAAATACACCTATTCGATATATCGATATGTCACACTATTTATTATAGTGTGCATTATGTATGCGGCATTTTGAATTAGTTTACAAGTCCCATTATAATCATTATAGACGGTTATATTGTTTGTGAATTGTTGTCTCGATTACCTTTTTGCCACGGCAAGATTCATGTCATGATGATGGTTTGAAAGCAAGAACTTTGACCGATAGAACCGTTATTCGGAAACCACATTCGGACACCACATTTTCACAAGAAATCAATACAATCAATAGATTCGGCCAATTTGGCATTGATGAAATGAGATTCGTCACATTTCAAACGAAACAAATCAACTCGGATTCAATCAATGTCGATTGAACAATGTTCAATGGTTTTTTTTTCAAATTCTGTTTGGTTTTCCCTTTAAACTCTCTGGATACTTTTTCAATTGTTTTTAAATTTTATAATACTTTTTCTGGAGTTCGATCGTAAATTTTCTATTTTTATTTTATCGTAAATTAGATTATTCATTTAAAATTCTCCTTTTTTATCTATCCAGTCTCTCATTGCTCTTGTATCTCGTTCGCATTTGATTTTGATAACAAAAAAGTGCACAAAATTCGTTGATAATTTGCTTTGGAGATGAAATATTTATTGGAATTATCATAATGAATGGTTTTCATTATCAAAACCTCTAAATACGACCAATTAATTTCCATTTTTTCTTCGAAAAAAAAAGCGTCAGGCTGGAAAGCATCGAGCAAAATAGTTGCAACCAAAAAAAATGGTCCATTCCAAAGTCATAATTAAATGCTGCGGGAAATTTGTTTGATTTTTCCAAAACATATATGAGCTTAAATGTTCATCTTACTATCATTCCCGGGTCTGTCGGGATAAAAACTCGATAATGTTGCCAAATCGCAATTATTCTATGGTTTCCGCCATCATTGATCGAGCGTGCTTTTTTTCGATTTGTTTGTTTGTTGTCAATGCGAAAATCCATACCGTTTTTTCTCCTGTGTGGACTGAATGACAGAAGCAACAAAAAAAAAATCATGTGAAATCAATAAACAAATTTATCATCAGCGATTTGTTAATGTCATCAATGTTGGTTCCATGTGCAACATTTGACACACAGATATACTTATGACATTGGAAAATTGCCCGAAAAGATGACCAGAAAAAAAAGCGTCCATGACAATTAACTCATTTGATTGGTGACGAGAGAGAGAGAAAAAAAAAGCAACAATGACGTTTCAATTATCAGACTTTTTTTTTGTTTCGTTCGATGAAAGAATTGAGGAATTGAGGTTTGAATGTGGATTTTTTCAAACTTTTTTTTGAATTCAGGGTCATTTTTTGAAGAAATGTTAGAATTTTTGAAAAAAAAAAAAACAAAATAAATTAAAAAATTTGAATTGGAATTCCCGGATTAAACTTTATATTTTTACTCGTCGTTTCGATGTATTAATCAGGATAATTACACTTTTGTTATTGACTATTCATCTCGTTGGTCCATAAGCTCGCTTGAGCACATTCATTTTTGTTGTTTGCTGAACGTCCTCCATTTTTGTTCATAGCCATGATTGCGATGGAAAAATGTGCTCAGGCAATTAGATTAGTAAAATTTCATGTGCGAAAAAGTGGTTTCGAACAAAAGTTTGGAGTTTCCGACAGACAAAAAAACCATGAATGAATTTATTTAAAACTGGTAAATTTAGCGAAAGTGAAAATGGGGTGCTGCATGAGCAGTTAAATGCAGTATATTTGCAAGCAGAAATGAAAAAAGTTTCACTCAGTTGAATAATTCTATGGAAAGTAACAAAGCTTATATGTGCATATGGTTATTATTTAAAATTATTGAGCGAGATTTGTCTGGGCTTAGCAACATTGTTTTTTTTTCGTTTTTTGGCTTATGCAGTTGGGAGCGAATATCGTCCCAATATATGTATATATGTGGTGTATGGATAATTAAAATGAAAAAAGTTTTTGGCCATAATAATAATTTAAAAACAAAAACTACGAACGCAATTTTAAAACTGTAATTTAACTAAATAAAGAGGAATTATGTATCGTAAACAGTTTTTCGAAAAATCCTTATTCGGCCAGTGGATTAAAGAATACCGAATTTGTGTGCGCGAGTGCGCACATACACAGGATTCGCTTATTCTTTTCGGTGAAAATGACTCTTTAATTTTTATTCCTCTCGTTTGAATGTTAATACTTTAGGAAATAAATATTTGCACGAAAACTTTAAATGCTCTGAATTATCGCTTTGTTACAAACAAAAAGGGGGAAAATGGGATCGGACTTTCTTTGTTTGTTTCAATTTTATCACATTTTTTGTGTGCTACAAATTTTACCGAATCAACAAAAATTGATTCTTTTTTTTTTGTTTCAGTTGCTGCTTAACTGACAATCATTATCGTCGCACTAAGAGATTCAGAGAGAAAAAAAATATTTTCCATCCAAAGAATATCATTGAAATTTTATTAAAATTCAATACTTTGTGTGTGTGTGTGTGTGTGTGTGAATTTTAATTTGAATATGACATTGCTGAAAGCATTTTTATTGCGTAGTGAACGCAACGTAAAAGGTGATGCTGAAAAGATTACAGTATTTTCTTTGATATGACACAAAAAATATCAGTTTGTTGTTCTATTGATGGCATTTTTGTTGTTGATCATGAAATTATTTTTATACGTTGCGTTGAACACGAGGTGTTAAGAACACCATCGTTACGACTTTCATTCACGATCACTATCACTATAGAGGTAACACACTCAATTAATCTACGAATATAAAAAAAAATATAATGAATAAAATGAAAGTTCACTTTGATGCGTATCGACCATTTAATAATTTCCCACTCCATACCGCTTGCAGCGCCACATTTGCAAGCTGTGGTACTCACACGTATTGTGAAGTATTCGGCATTCATTCCATTTCTCGGTAATGTGTAATTGAAATTTAGTTTGAAATAATTATCGAAAAAAAAAACTGTTTGGCAACTTTTCGTACATTTTAATTGTTTTTCTTGGAAATATTACGGATGGGTTCACCATGGGTGAGTGATTAAATTATCAATGCTGCGGCATTCAAATGGCAAATTATCTATTATTATTAACAGCATTTCTTCCACAAATTTAACATCAAATTTCGCCAATTTTACCATAGCAGCGATAGCATCACTAGCCATTGTATAGTGGCGAAGCGTAGCGACTACGCGTAGCACTACGTTTAGTAATTCTCTAAAATATTCGTAATGTTTCGCCACTGTGAGCCATTGCGATTGACAAAAATATTTTGAATGAATTCATATTCCAAACATGGATTCACATTCGGCTTGTGAATTTAGTAAAGATAAAGAATCGAAAGTAAAATTATATTTGCGGCTTGAATTAAGACCTTGCATCGAAAGAAATCAATTTATCAATTAAAAAAAAAAAATAAGATTGATCTCAACACGTTCAATTCATAATATTTACAACTATTCACTTTTCGATCGATAAAGAACGTATGTGCTCCATTGGACAACTGTAATTTGTTCGTTTCTTTCGTTTTTTCATATCAGTTCCATAAATTGACATAGTTTTGATGTAAATGGACTCATATTTAGTTTGCATTTCATTTTACTTGTTTTATTCATTTTAGTCATAAGCCTTGAAACAGATGGATATATTCAAATCGTGGAATATTTGCCGAAATGACTCTTCAGGTAAGGCGTTTTTATTTGTAGATTTTATGTGGATTAATGTAGTGTTTTTAAATTTTTTCATTTAGGAATAATTTCTTTGATTGATCAGCTATCGAAAAAACTGGTCTAAAATAGAAAATCTTACATTTTGGTCAGAAAATATATGTTCATAAATCACTTAATTTCAAAATGGTCGATAAAACTTACTTTTTTAGTCAAGAAAAAAATAATTGAAAGAAAGTCTGTTTTTTTATTATTAAATCATTACCTATTGCTATATATACGGCTTTATTGTCACTCGACCATTCAATCATCAACAAAATAACACCCAATCAAGATCTGTTTAAGATTGACAAGTTTCAAGGTTTATAGCAAAAGCTAAAAAGAATCTCAAAGTAAATTTACATCAAAACTTCTTAATTTGAACGCAATGGAAAACTCATTGAAAATTCTAACAAAATTAGAGCACATTGAAAATAGAAACAAAGCTCTTCATTCAGATCATTCAAAATAATGGATTAGTTGGCATAAATGTTTTCATCGTAATAAGAATGAATATAGTTCAGATTGGTTTCATTCAGAAAAGAGAAAAAAATTGTTCATCATTCGATTGAAATCGATGATTTATTTCACATAAACATGTACACAAAGGCGAAAACGAGAGATGTCTCGTTTGAAGAAAGTGGTTCGTTTTAGATGTGTCTGCCATTTTGAAAATGGTTCATTGTCGTTGAATGAACGAAGTAAATGTACCCATAGAAGCTTCAGCGAATGCTTTTTTTCCTTGTTTCCAAACACATGTGGGAACTTTTATCGTTCCATCCGAGAGTTGAATACACACATACAAGCCGTGTGTAGAAATTGCTATGCTATTCAATGCACCCTCTCATCGTTCATGTTATGGACCGGTACATTGGTCGAGTGAGTCTCGAAAAAAGTATGACTGCTGTACGTTAGATGTCGTTATGGGTTATGGCCGGTCGATCGATGGTGGCCAAGCGGAAAAACCTAGCAGCGGGAGCAGTAGCAGTAAAAGCAACAGCAACCGAGCCGCACAGAGTTCATATATCGCGCGCGCGAGCTCTCTCTCTCACTCTCATTCATAGCGGAAAAAACCATTTTTCTTCGGCTTGAAAATTTTTCCATGTACACATACCGTGCATAACGCACATATGCAATCACTTGGAGAAGATAGGAAACGAAACACCGACCAACGCACGTACCCGCCACCAACACACATACACACACTCATCCATACACAAACACATGCATAACAGCACAGCGATCGCTGAGTGCTTGTGTCCAACGCTCTCATGTGTCTCTGTGCATATCTCTCTGTGTGTACTTTTTTGCGGGAAATTAAAACGGCTGAAAAAAGTCGCGGCGATATACGATTTTTTCCGTGTATTTATTCTCACTCGTTCTCGCTCACTCTCTCTCATTTTCTATATGGTACGGTGGATGATTATTTTTTTTTTCAACCGTGCATTTGTTTTGTGTGTGTGGTACTAAGCACCGGGACTTTGATAAGTGAATTCCTTTTATAGCTTTTTCAGTGCGAAAAATTACTTGTTCCAGTGTGATGTGTTTTAGTAAATGGGTTTTTGTTGAAACAAATTTTTTATACAATAACAATATTTTTGGTAAGTGTCATGCAATTTTTCCATTTGTTTCCGTCATTTTGTTATTGTTTATAAATAAAGTCAAAAAAAAATTACCAGGTTTTTTTCTAGTTGGCAAAAAAAAAATGCCATTCTCAAGACAATTCTAATCTAGTTAAGATGTTATACAATTCATTCAGTTGCATTTGTTACAAATTGCTTGTGTATTGATTGAATTATAGATAGATTTGTTGAATAGCGTTTACATTTAAATGGTTGAGTGTGATTTATGGAAGTAAAATGACATCGATAATCATACCAAAAATCATGTGCTATGCGGTTTGGGTAGAGCGAGCGAGCGAGCGAGTGTGTGATCTTTAGAAGATTGTGATAAGTGATCGTATTCTAAATCAAGTTTTCTCTTTAAATTTCAAATACATTCGGTTTAAAATTAGCAAAGCAAAGCGAAGCGAAGCTGTCACTTAAATAAAGCATTCAAATAGTTTTGCACTACAAACCTTTGTGTATATTCCCAATTGGCGGTCACACTATCTGTCATTACAATGTTTTCAGCAGCAAATACAAATAAAAGCAAAAAAAAGCATGCAAAGCAAAAAAGCAATAAGCGGCAAAACAGGAAACAGCGCAAGTTAATTTATTTCCATCATTCAATTATAATAAGTCAATTCATATTTGTATACAAAGCAAAAGCAACAAAAGAAGCGGTTTTTTTTACAGATAAACCTATAGATAAATATTCCTTTCAAGAAATTAAGAAAGAGACATGACATTTACATTTCAAACATGTTTCTGTGAATAAGTCTTATGTTTTCGAGCCGGACATTCCTTCAAATCATCATCTTCTTGTGTCAGCCGCCAAAAGCCTGCTAAGATGCTGTGTATGCAGATTATCGCTGAAAACTCGTTCCCAACTGCAATAAGAAGAAACATAATATATCATGAAAAATACAACGGAAATTTTTCAGTTAAAATCATCCAAGCAAAATTTTTCATCGCATCATAAAATTCATTTTAAAAATGTCTGCTTCACATTGAGTAACCTGTAATGGCCATATAAGGCAAACATAAAAACCGATTCAAAACTTTTAAGAGGGAACATACACGGAGAAAGAGAGACAGAACAGCAGAGAAAAAAAAATTCTAAGCACGCGCATAAAAGACCAAGCCATTCGTCCTAGCAAAAATGGGAAAAAAGACAACGACATTCGTTGCCAGTTTAGATGGTGTCGAATAATAAGAGGGTAATAAGAGGGTAAAAAGAGTAAAAGGGGCCGCATTTTATGTGAAACGGAGGATTTTTGTAATCGAAACGCTCTCTCGACGCTCACACATACAACAAACACACACACAGAAAGAGAGAGAGAGAGAGAGAGCACATTATATAAAATACATGGAAAATTTGACCAAACCAGAAAAAAGCCAACAACACACAGCACACATTTTTGCTGTTTCGCGCGAACGCAGGGATTATGCGTAGAACGTAAGAAAGACTCGTAAGTTATGTGTAATTTTCAATTCCCATTTCTAAAAAAGAATCTTTCGCTCAATGGACCCATTTGACATATGACGGCCATTTTACACGCGCATTCTTAATTCAACCCCTTTAAAAAAAAAACTCGTTTGGTCATTGATTCAGTTTTTGTTTGTCTCCGTCTCAATGAGACATTCATTTGTTGAGCTTTTGAAACTCGTTTTAATTTTTGCTCAGACAGATCATTCAACTCCAAACGAATTTCACATTTTCGCATCAGTTTTGCGAATGAGCCCGAGAAAAAGCAGACAACAGAAAAAAAATCTGTTGCACGAAAGATAATTGCTCACTCTTCAGTTCACACAGTTCCGTATGCACACAATGATATGCTCTGGAAAAACGGTTTCCATGCATAGTGCATCTGATGATACCGAAACTTACGTGGTCATTATTCAATCAGAGGTGGGCGTCGACTCATCCGTAACATCAACCGCGTCACACACACGCAATCCAGTTACACAAATCAGCTCACGGTCTATTTATATGGACAACAAGCGACAGCTGTTACACATTTTTACCCCATGCACTAATGCAATTCTGCGACAATGCAACAATGAATTGACGGTCGCGATCATGAGAATCACATTTCTTTTCGGTCAGAATATAAGCAAATTCAACGGAATCGAAGGCATTAAAATTCAACGGATTTTCTAAACCGGATCATGACCACCGAAAAGATGTTCGGCTCTTCATTTCTAAGGCAATCCTTCTTTTATACAATGAATATTCTTTCAAGCGTCTTTCGCTTCTTCTTTTTTTCTTGTGGAAAAGATAAAATAATCCATCAACCATTGCGAATGATTTCATAAAATTTGCATCTCAAATGAAAAGAATCCACAGAGAAAAAGAGTTGAATCGCAAGAAAACAAATGAATCAATGTCGAGTGCGAGATAGATAAATGGAAGCCAGCAGTTTGAAGAATTGCGTCCATCTCTGGTTTACATAGGTTCATACACATACGCACCCGTGTGGTGCTTTTGCTACTGCTCTCTCTCTCTGCACACACAAAAATATAAAGTGCACCGCAAAAAACCGACGACCATTCCTTTTTTTGCGTCTGCGCATTTTTCTCCGAGGTTTTATTTTGGTGGCCAATGGGTTTTTATCTTTATGTACGATTGTGTGTGTGTTTTTTTCCTCTCTCTGGCGCTGCTGTTGCCGATGCCGCTGCTCCATGTTTGAATGGGAATGGAAGGAAAAAAACGGCGTTTGCAAATGAACGGGAAAAAAATTAATGCAAAAAAATCGAGGACCAAAGTAAATGTGATCATATAAAAATAAATGAAAATGAATGAAAATAAAAAGAGTGTTAAAAATGTGGTTCATTTGTCCTTGAAATATTGATTTTTAATGAGGTAACAAAGACATATATGCAATGATGGCAATCACAACTTGAACTCATATTATTTCGCTCGCTTTTTTTTCTTCTTATTCTGAGCGACTCTTTTTTTTCCGTATCGTAAATAATTTTTTTCCAGCGTCGTTGCTGTTGTTGTTATCGATGATGCTGTTGTTATTAATGAGAAACAATTTACTTTTGCTATCGATGGAGAATCGGAAAATTTGTAATTACACCTAATCGATACGGTTGATTCGGGTTTCATGGAGCGTGGTTTTTTTTTCAAGTCGCTGTGAAAGCGAAATTGATTTATTTATTGACACTATTTTCAGCATTTCGATTCAGTTTTATTTTTTCTACTTTTTTCGTAATGGACAACGATTTTTCCTTTCTCATTTTTCTTCAATCTTCATTTTTTCAATTTCTTCTTTAACGGGAGAATGACAATTTTTTCATGTTTTTTGCTTTCTCTTCTATTTTTGGCTTTTCTATTTCTGTAATTTATTTTGAATTTTTTTACTTGCCTTTTTGTGGTTTTTTTATTCATCATTTTTCATTTGTACATTTTTTCTCTTTTCTTTCTTTTCTTTTCTTTTAATTTATTTTTTTCTA
Organism: Sitodiplosis mosellana; assembly: GCF_009176505.1. Taxonomy (NCBI): domain Eukaryota; kingdom Metazoa; phylum Arthropoda; class Insecta; order Diptera; family Cecidomyiidae; genus Sitodiplosis; species Sitodiplosis mosellana. The sequence continues at coordinate 2,416,553 of NW_022601406.1, read as the reverse complement.
TTAGCAAAATCGACCTTTTTTTGCACACGCAGAATTTGTACTCTTCGTTCATCAATCGTTCGTCAATAATTTCACCGTTGGAAAATACAAATGCAACCACCTAACGGCAAAAATGATATAATAATATCATCGAAATATCTGACAAATTCTCTTGATCATTTATTACCAAATAATAAAATCAATTGCAAAATAAATTGATTGAGCCAACCGTAATATTTGAGTCGATTGAATTGACAAAGCTGCATTAAATTCGTTGCCGAAAAATAAAACGATTAAACGAAACAAAAAGAGCTTTTTTTGTATAATTGTTATATTGTCATTTCAAAAATGGAATTCATTTGCGGCTCAAATAAATCGCTAAAATGTTCGTAGCGTATCCAATGTTGTTGCTATGTTTTGTTGAACTCTCTGAAATGGCAATGTCGAAATGTAACATTGTGTTCAGTTCGTATGAAAAACTATGCAAATTGAAACCTCTCCCTCGTTCCCAATCATATAAGTTGTAAAAAAAATGGTCATGTCATGCAAAGTAAATGGCGAAAGACAAGGATGAGACGTAGCAAAAAAAACCAACAACAACAACAACAACAAGAACAAACGGACAAACACAATGAAAATTTTGAAAAACAATTTGTTCACAACATAATTAAAATGGCGCGTCGCTTTTGTCTTTTTCCCTCTCTTTCGTCCTCTCTCTGCGTCTCTCTTGTCATCAACATCATTATAATTGTATGTAACAAAAGTCCGGTCTGTACAAAATAATAAATTGTGACATTCTTGCAGGTAAAATTCTTTCTCTCTCTCTCTCTCTCTCTCTCTCTCTCTCTCGCTCTCTCTCTCTCTCTCGTAGTTACATATGTTTTGTTATAATATTTTAAAACAATGTTTCTCTAATTCATTTTCTCTCATTCTGGCAATATTTCGCTGAAACATTCGCTTCGACGCTATTAAGAACTTTAACAAAGTGTAAATAATGTAGGCAAAATGCATTGAGAATGGAAAATGCAATCCAAATAGTGGTGGTGGGTGGTCGCTTGTTGTTGAAAATGCATATAAAACAACTTAACGTTTGGACACAATGTTGTCGAAAAGAACGAACCGCATGTTGAAAAACTTCTTGATATTGGTTGTTGGTTGGAAGCCTCTTTCAGCACGATGTCGCAACATGCTTTTCGAAAGTCGGGGAGCGACACAGAGCCGATGAATATGCGAGAGAGAGGGGGAGAGAGAGAGAGAGAAGGTGTTCAACGTCATCAAAAATCGTTCAATGTTTGATCGCAAAATGTTCACCTTCCTTACGACGCCTCAACTCAAACGTAAACCAAAACATGACCAAAAAAGTAAATTGAAAATTGTAACTGCATTTACGTGTGTTTGCACAATACATAATTCGTTTGGACAACGACGACGACGACAATAGAAGAAGTACAACAGCATCATTTTGGAAATACAACGGTGTCGTTGATTTGTCGCCATGTAGCCCCCGTTTATTGAACGTTATACAGAAGAAAAAAAATCAACCAAACGACCATACACAAAATGTTGTTCATACATTCCCATTCTCTCGATGACATCACACAATTGTCAATTATACCATTTTATTTAGTTGAGTTCACTCGACATAATAAATGTTTCTTTCGTTGCCTTTTGTCTAAATCATTTCATTGTCGCAGAAGTTCGATTAGTTTTGTATTGCAGTTTTACCGGCTATCATCATCAACGACATACACACATACACACACATCTCGATCGATGTCGGGGGCATTTGTAATGGGGAAGATATTCAGAATTTGGTTAAATAGAACCTTTTCTCTTTTCGAATAGAGAAAATGACAAATCTAAAACGCACAAAAACTAGCAGCATCACCAACAGAAGAACAGATAAAGCAATGACAATGGCCTTTTGCTAAGTTGGTTGGCATTTTGTTTGACGATTCAGTGATAATGGCGACCATTTCGCCACGTTACGTGATTAACTTATATTTTATCACTTGGAAATTCATGCAGTCGTTTAGTTGATATGCAAATGCAATCTCCCCATGACTCGCATGCAGTCGGCATGTGTGTGTGTGTGTGTCTGTGTGTGCATGTGCAAATGAAGATTCATGCAAATTGCCAATGAACGTATATATAAGTATATGTTTCTCCACGATTGCCATTCATTTAATTTATGGGTCGATCTTTTATAGCGTTTGAAAATACAAGTAATATGAAAAGATTCCATAGTCTCACTACCCTTTTTCTCTCCCATCGACTCTCTCTTCATCTCCGTCTCGTTTTCTCTCTTTCTCTCTGTCTTTTCTCTCTCTCTCTCATCACACATTGCCCATTCCCTGGTTGTCCTAACGTCCTGTTCTTCTCTAGCATAGACACATACACCATCGTACACTGGATACACCAAATACGGTTTACATAAATAGTTGTTAAATGAATCATTACACAAGGAAAACTTTACGGCTGAAAATTCGAGATGAGAAAGAGTGTGCGATTGAGAGTGAGAGAGTGAGAGAGAGACAGAGTTGAGGCAATTGGTTTTATCTCAATGTTCATCAAGCCACATCTCGCATATATATTCGTTTTCACAAATCGAAAACTCATCAAAACATTCTGATTCGGCTGTGTTTGGTATGATGTTGCACAACTGGCAACTTTTCTGTATGTCAAATACAAGATTTTGCCAGAGAGATGTTACTCTTATGATGAGCGATAAATAGAAGGAAGGAGGAAGTGTGGGAACAATTTTCAATTTACATGCAAGATGCCTGGAAAAAGTTGAGACCTAGTTAAGCGGTAACGCTTCATCGAGATTTGTACATTTATTTTCAAAATGTTCTGTGTCTCTGCAACAAATCAACAAACAATCTTGAGACGAGTTGACATGGACTTGAGGAAAGAGACAAAATAAAACATACATTCTCGATATGAAAAAGCATTCCTTTTTGGTCCGTGAGCGAGTGCCTGGTTTCGAGAGAGAGGGAAGCGGAGAAAATGCCAGCAAAAGTAAATATAACATTTGCTGCTGCCTTTGTCGGTGAATATTTTCCCAATTGTATGTATGTGCTTAGATAAAATTAGAAAATTTAGAATCGTGCGTCGTGTACAATCGGTGTGTGTGTGTGTCGGTCGGTCGGTGCAGAGTTCAGTTCTCACATAAAGCTTGGGACCGGATAATGAGATAACATGAAACAAACGAACATCATCATCATCATCATCATTGTTTTCTATTGCATTTAGTAATAAGGCTGAGATGGCCTGAACAATCCATGCACAGAGCCAAATGGAGATAGGGAGCACCGTGCGCAACAATTTCCAAACCCAAGCATTTCTGTTGTTGATGAGGTTAAACGGACATTGCAAACATAGAAAATCGGATGGACTGCAAAAACAGAAAGAAACATAGAACACGACAGCAAAATGTAAAAGAAAACGTCCAACGATGTGGAGACACATACGAAAGAAAGAACCAAAAAAAATAACATAACAAAACAAACGAAAAAAAAACGTATGGAACGACAGCACCGAATGAGAGTGTACAAATTCTCAACAAACACAACAAAAACAAGGCAGAAATGAAAAACACAAAACTGGTTTGTTAAATACAACAACATCCACCGATGACGATGACGACGACGACGACGATGGGTTTTGTAATTCTAATATTGAAATGCGCATGGAGCTGATGCTTGAGATGGAGGGACTGCTAGAGGCAAAGCGTAGAAAAACCCGTACCCGTGTTCTCTTTCTCAAAAGAGGCGAAAGAGAGGGCGCAGTGATGGTGGATGATGGTGGTGGATGACGATTCAAGTTTTGTGCACGTATATATAAATACAACGCACGAAGTAGGTGGTTTTAGCAAATATCATGCTGAAATATTTTGCCATATTCATTCGACGTAACGATGTTCGTAATCTAGCATAAATATACATTCATAGCCCGGTCGAACTCAAGTCATCGTCGTCATCGTCACCATATTTTTTACTGGCTACCGGACCAGAGCCAAAGATAGATATGGAGAATAAGAGTGTGTGAGAGAGAAAGAGAGACAGGGAGCAAGTGATGGTGTGAGGTGGTGGTGTTGCTGGCAAAAGTGCTTGAATATTGAACAACGATGTTCTCGAATGATGGAAGAACATACACATGAAAAAGTTCTATGTAAATGATTTTGCCAGAAAATAAAACCATCTCATGCTGAACGATTCAAGAGAGTGAAAGAGAAAACGAAGAGAGAAAGAAAAAAACGGAGGGAAGCGCACAGAAAACATTTCGCATTTTAGTTTGAACGGTACACCACTCAGAACAGACACTTACAACCAACAAAAACAACAACAAATGTTGGCGCAATCATTTCCAGCAGAAATATTTCTGAAATTATTGTCGATGAACGAACCGAACCGAAGCGAAAGAGGTGGATGGCGACCGAGAGGGAATGGGCTGACAGATGAAGTTGCATATGAAAATGCATGCAGAACATTTTCTTTTTAATCGCTATTGCGTTTTCGATGCACATCGTATACGACATAAAACCACCCCGATCTGAAAATGAAATGAGAGATAAACAATAAAATAGCGCAACAATATAATTAACGTTTTGCATCGCATCTCCAGCAGTATCTAGTCGAAAATGCACACGTCTTTTCGCAAAAGAGGTGGAATGTAAAAACACTTATGTGAAAATAGAGATAGGACGATGGTCAGGTCATATACATCCACATTACACCGGGACCACTTATGTACACCGTTTCCAATTTTACTTTACAAACGCATACATGAAATTCAACTTTCGGCGAAAACGGCCAAAACCATGAAATGAAACGAACCGCACTCACATACACAAACACTGAAATTAGATTGCATGCATGCAATTTCAAAAAGGTGGTATATTGAATAGCATGCAACCAAACGACGGACCGACCGACCGACCGAAGGAAACATTCTTCCATATCGTTCGGATGACGGCCACAACTGTCGTCATTTTTGAAAAATGATTATTAAAATAGCTTCAGTCATTAGTTCACACTTTTACAGCTTCATTGAAACGAATAGGTGAATGGCTTTTAAAATGGAATTGAGAACATCAATTTAGCCATGGCAACTTTTCCAAGAAATAAATGAGCGGGAGAACGGAAGAGAGAAAGCGATAGAGAGACGAAGAGAATGAAATGGATTCCATATTTTCCGACAAAACTCAATATTTAATCAGATTCTTTGCACTGTTTCGAGCCCAACCGAATATTTCGCCGAATGAAAATCTGAATCGAACAAATTCAACAAATTCAAAAAAATCGAACAATTTATATTTGACATTCAATGATTTCGATTTTAATCCTTGATTTGTACTGAATTATGAACGCTTTTCAATGGTCATCATATGTGTTGCATTGCACTGAGTATATGCTGTAGCTCCACAATGAACTACTTCCAAGTAGGGATTTTATTGAAATGTTTTTCTCCACCGAATCCGAATGGCTTTAATTGTTGAATTAGTATTTTATTATGAAAACAATAGCCCTACATGTAGTGCTAAAAAGTTCATTGAAAGAAAATGGAATTTTCTCCACAGAAAAAACTTTATAATGAAATGAAGTAAAAAAATGAACCTCTTTCTATTGAATGGCGTGGAATTGGAAAGATTTTCCATTTCAGAGCAAAAGATTTAAATTTTCTTTTAATCTGCGAAAAAAAAATGAAAAATAGGAATAAAACACTTAGACACATTGTAAAAGCTCTTTGCCAAGATTTCTCTCTCATTCGTATGCGACAAAAAATGGCGGAATGAAAGAAATCCGAAGAGCATATTTCTGCATTAATAAATTGGATAAAATTGCTTGCTCATGGGAGTGTGTATGCTGTGCGTGTTATTAAATTATGTATGACTTAATTGAATTGAAATGCAAATTGAATTAGTCGTTCGAATCCGATGCTGTTTAATCGAAAATTACATTTTTTTCTTCTGTCTTTCGCTTGAGAAAATCTTCAATGTGATTGTGAACAAATCTAATTTTGCATACAGTGAGAGAAAAAGTCCATCAAGAAATACGCCATATTTTAATGACGGTGGGCTTGCGATCACGGTAAGTTGTTGTTGTTAAATCAGTGGAATTCAGCGCACTAGCTATAAGCCCAAGACTATGATTAAAAAAGCTGGCTGGCTGGCTGGTCCGATCCACATCTTTGGGTGAATTAAAAAGCAATTGGGAAAATTGAAGAAAGTCATAAATTTTGCGTTTGTAAAACATCGTTTCTCTTGGCTATTCCCATTTCATGGTCGGTTGCTACGTGTTTCGGGCAGCGCTGTTTTCTCCACCTCTTTTCCAACATGTTTGATATGGGTTTTTATTTGCTCGAAAGTTCTAAAGCTGAACATAAATTGTAATTTAAACTAAATCCTTGTCCATATATTATTCGGTTGCTGTCTTCGGTCGGATGTTTTCTCATTATTTTTTTTGTTCTGTTCACGTTGTTAGCTCGGGTTCGGAAAAACCATCCCCATAACGCCTTTTTAGGCGTGCAGAACCAAACAAGAGTGAGAGACCGTATTAGCTAGGTATACATTTTAGAAAAAGATGCTCAATCCCTTTTACAAAACTCTTTATGCTTGCGTGTGTATTTTATATTCTAATACAATTTCACCATTGGACCATTCAACGTCAATTTCGAATATTTTATAGTCGCTGTATGTTGTATTTGCGTATGTGCAACGTACGCAAAATTAAACAATATCTATTTTCTAAACTTTGATACGGAGAGAAAAAACACACACATACATACACGCTCTAATAGCAAATCGCCTTTGTGCACCCTCCGCACACTACTTTCCCTATAGATCCTCCAGTTAGAAATGGTCTTTGTGTTTTGCGTCGAGTTTCGAAAGTGTGTTCGAGATATAGAATGAGAGAAAAAGATAGAGTGAGAGAGTTTCTCGGAGAGAGCGCGCGGACACAAGAGGCGAAGAGAGTGTGCGTGTGTATGTACATAAAATATGATTGGAAAATACATAGCATTAAATGTAAAAATGCCTCAGAAAGGATGAGAAATTTCTAGTGGTTTTTCATTTTCATTTGGAAGCTAAAAGATGGTCAAACGAACGAATCGAGGACCGTGTGGTGCGGTGCGGCGAGAAGACGAAAAAGAGCATGGGCAAGTGGGTTAGAAAGAGAGAGAGAGAGAGAGAGAGAGAGAGAGAAAGGATGAGAGACAAAGCGAGCGTTTCCCATCCACTCATCATATTGGAGGTAGCAAAGGAAAACAGTCAACTCAAACATATAACAACACACACTCACTCACATACACACCGAACGGTTTTAGGTTGATAAAATGAACTTATTTTCCCTTTAGAAAAACGAACAGAAAATCAGACTATTTAAAGTATTTTTCGAGCAGAAATGAGAGTTCGCTTTTGCATTAGAGGAGGATTTTGTAACCACTTTGCCGCTTTCAATTCCGCTTCGGCAATCACAAAACATATAACGATATATTGGCCCGTGTAAACACATACACACTTTTGCACACATACGGTGATGTGTGACCCAAGTGTTCTGCTCTCTCTCTCTCTCTCTCTCTCTCTCTCTCTCTCGCTGAACACAAAACAGAGAAAACACAAGTAAAAGTGACCATTCAAAACTTTCTATAAAATTTTTAATTTTCAAATACACAAGACGAATTATGAATTTAAAAGCAGTAAAACCAAAAAAGCAACATATGAGAGAGAACAGCCACATAGTGTGTTCATACAAGTAGTTCACAGCATATTGGATGGCAAATGAGCCGGGTTGGAAAAGAACACCTCTCGTTCTTTCTATGTTTCTCTCCCTCCTACTTCTGGCTCGATCTCTATCTCCACATCGAACGTTAGAACAAAAACAATGATTAACTCATATCAGCCGCTCTCTCCATTCCATAATCATATACACCGTACTCAAAACGGACCAACTTGCAGAGACAAATGAAACCGAAAGCAGAAGATTCTAAATTGTATTGAAATTACTAATTTATAGTTCAGAAAGCGTTCGCATATTTCATAGAGTGTATGCACATCGGACGCCGAATGGAATGAGCGAACAAACACCCACACGGCACAAAAGAGAGAGAGAGAGAGAGAGAGAGCTGGAGAGGACCAACCGGCAATCATCTTTTCTGTACAGTCAACTGCACACTAAAGTGTTGCGACAAAACTAAAGCCCATTTTCAATCTTCCTTCTGTTATTTTTCAAATCGCAAAAAACTTGCCATTCAAAGGATATTGCCCTCGCCCGACACTTATTTGCATTCACTTCGCGTGGCAAGAAAATCTTTCTTTCCCTTTTTCCGGCATTGTTCGTTGCTGCTGCTACTTGTATAGACAGCACAAGCACTATTTTAGCACTTATGAAATGGGTGGTGAGAGTGCGAGTCAAATGAAAACCTACGTGAAAATGATGACATCAATTGCAAAAGTGGATTAAGCTGCATTTTATTGCATTTATTATTTTTTACGATTGAGTCTCTCACTCTCTCTTTTTCTCTCGTCTGATTGGACATTTGCATTAATTCATTTTGCTTGCGCCAGTTGAAAATGGCGATTTGTAATCAAATCCTTAACGACATGCACATGGAATGAGAAGATGACCAAATGCCTGTGTTCGCAAATCGCTTATAGACTACAAAAACAAGTTTGCGCTTGAAAGAGAGATATTTTTTGTTCCACTTGGTATTCGTTATTTGAACAAGACAAAAAAACCATGGCCAACAGTCAAGAATTCAGTCATTCAATTCTGATGAGGAAAAAAAGACCATTTAAAATTAATGACTTTATGGATCCATCTTCATCACAAACGACTTTTAAAGCCTACAATCATAAAGCGATCGAAAAGAGCGCAATCTGGAGAACAGCGAACGAACGAACGAACGAATGAGCGAATGAGCGTTGTGTTGTTTTGAAGACGAATGCCATTGTTTTCGAGTTTCAACCATGTACACAAACTCACACAACAGAGCCGAGAATAAAACAGCATTCAAAATGGAGCTAACCGACTTAAAGCGAACTTTTTAGCCAGTGTTTTGTTATTCCACAATGTATGGGCAACTGACACCGCATAACTGAAAATTTTAATAGAAACTTCAAGTGACTGACATTTTAGTTCGTTAGAAAAGTTTTCGTTGTGGTGTCCATATATTGAAAATAAGTAACAATGTATAAATGCCCGGGCTGAGGCATTAGGGAGGCATTTATGCAATAGAAACATGTTTCCACTTTTGTCCATTTACTCATCTCGTTCGCCAGCTCTCGCTTAGTTTAAAGTTTTATAGCAAAACAAGAAAAATCTGCATCAGCTACACGATTGTAATATACCTCGCATAGTTCATCGATGGTAAAGTTTAGAAAGAGCTACTTCTGAGTAATGGCTCCGGATTGAATGCGAGCACTGGACCGAATAGAAAATTTGGAGATCGAGAGGTTTTTGCATTAAACTTACGTAAATGTGAATAGACGATGGTTTTTTTTCGAGCATTGTTTTGGTTCTGTTTTGTCTTTTTTGCCAAAATTTATTTTGCCACATCTAGCTACCGTAGTAGCCACACAATGAGAGGATCACGTTCAACCCAGAATCAAAGTCTTCCACTCCAGAATTGAATTCATTAGAAATGCGCGCATAAACGACGAGATGGCGCCATATTTACCACATAGATCTAAAAGACTTCACCGTTCCCATTCCTCCCACGTAGTAACTCGCATAAAAATCCATGTTTTACAGACTATAGAATCAAGGAAATTGAGCACATTACGAACTTTGTTTAGATAGTTTGCATTCAAAAGTTTGCACTTATTAAAAATATGTAGATTGCACGGATGTTATTTGCAAACAAATCACTTTTTAGTTGTAAAAGTTTTCGGTAGTATGAACACGGAAAACTGTACCGAACGGCAAACTATTAAAATCAACATACACACACACACACACACACACGGGCAAAATGAAAATATAGAAAAGAGAGCGAGAGTGGTCGAACGAATGGCAGAGATAAGGAGAAAGAGGGCCGACATCGAAACTAACAAAACAAAAGAGAGTCCGAAGGTAAAATTCCTTGCAAACATTGACAATTACATTAAGTTAAATGAACCAATGCGATGGTTGATCGCTGCTATACGTGAATACGGATTCGCTAGCTCTCTCTCTCTCTTCGGATGTCTCTTTATCGCAATCGCTCTTAACCACACACACACACACACACACTCTCTATCCTATTCGGTCTCTTTGGTTTGCTATCGCCTCAACACACTCACACACCCAAAACACGAAGGATCGAGTTTTTAAGCGAAAGAGGAAACGACCGTTGCATTGCACACATTCAAAAAATAATAACAGATACGCATTTTAATTTAAGTATCTTTTAATGTCTGAGAGATCCACAAAAGGGAGAGGGAGAGAGAGAGAGCGAGAGTTTAATGGAACTTTCCAGTTTACGTATGACACGACACAGATAAAGAAAAACTCTCTGAGTTTATGTGAGCGCATTATGTAAAGAGTCCGGCCATAAAAATAATATCTTTTTCAGCTATATTGAGCGATAGATAGTACAAGTTGGTCTCTCTCTCTCTCTCTCTCTCTCTCTCTCTCTCTCTCTCTCTCCCTCTCTCTTTCTTTTCCTCTTTCTCTCTTTCTCTTCCTTCCTCTTTTTCTGAATGCCAGAATAAAAGCACTATTTGCGCTCATCATTTATTTGTCTATAAAAGTGCAACAATATGAAAATAGTTTTTATAGTTCTGCTGCTTGTTACTTTTTCTTGTAATTTACCGTACATTCAGTAAATTATGGATAATACTAAAATTAAATGTTCTATTTCTTGTTGTTGTTTTTGTTTGGTTTTTCTTTCCGTCTCTAACAAATTATTCGATACATTCGCCTAGTCGGTGTTTGACAATTTTATCTGTGATGTAAAATTAATTTAAAATCCATCAACTCATAATTTAATATCTAACGAGATCGAAGTTGTGTGTATACATTGATAAAGAGATGGTTTTAACCCTCAACTGCATAAGCCCGCCTTTTGGCGGGCATCATTTAAACACCTGTATAATGTGAATTGTACGGCGGATGACATTGCTTCAAGGGGAATTTTTATTTGTCAATGTTTTTTCTTTATTTTTGTCTTTGGCGTCATTTGTCTATGTCGTACGATTGGTGAGTTATAGACAAAAATGTGCACGAAAACGAAAATTTGACAAAATAAATTATTCGGTTTCCAAATTAGACATATTTTTGACACTTTTAAACAATGGATTTCATTGTTCTCTGACTTATTTCTATCGCATTTCCTGACTAAACCATGGGAAATCTAGGATTATGAATATTTTTTTCGTTATCTATGGCCAAAAATCAACCAAATACCAGTACTCCCAGTCCTGGGAAAAATTCATGCAGTTGAGGATTAATGTCGTTTGAATCTCACATACGCACACATCGACGAAAAAAAAGAGACTCATTCTGCCTAAAGATACAAATGGCCGTTCTACGTAGTTAAATGTATCGATACATTGCTCATTCTGAAATCGATCGTTAAACCTCCACCACCCTCAGCCCGTTCGGGAGGCGAAAAAATAGCAACAACGACATGGCATTTGCATTGTCGCAATTCGTTTTAAAATTTTATGCACTCCCATAACTCGAAAGAAGCGAATTACAAAATTTTGAAATTACTTCATGATTCAAAAACATTGCAATGGATGAATTGCGATGTTGAATCCTAATGTAAAATACTACTACATCTAGTTATAAACTGATGATACGGTTTTTGTGGGATGAAGCGGGAGCACTTGTATTTCCAAAAAGCGTTTATTGTGCAATTTCGGCAAAATAGAAAATAACATATCTTTTCGGCTAGGGGCTTCACGCGATTTTGCAGAACGCAAATAACTCTGAAAAAATAAAAATAATAGTGAATCAAACCTTCAACCGAAAATTTGAACCACTTTTGAAGGATTTTGGTGGATTACGGTGAATGTTGGAACATTTGACTATACAATCTGCACAAATTCACTGGTATGCACGTCAATCTCAAATATCTATGTATATTTAATAATATTCATTAGACTTTAATGTCAAAAAATGTTCCAATATTCACCGTTATCTACCAAAATCGTTCAAATTTACGGTTGAAGGTTTGATTCACTAATATTTTTATTTTTCATACGTATACACGTAAATTTGACGCATCTATGTATATTCAGTAATATTCATTTGTCGTTCACGATGAATATTGTTGAATATAAATGGATATTTCGGAATTACATGCATACCATTGAATTTCTAAGTTATTACTTGATGCGTGCGGATATAAAAGATGAAAAAAATGATTTTTCCCCTAGCTTTTCGGCTAACAACAAATGCGAAATGGGTGCTTTCGGTGGCGGGTGGCAGTGTCAAGAGAACGGAACAATATAAAATTTTCGTTACTAGAAGAACCAAAAATTCGTTGAGTTTACACATAACACACGGCTGCAATAGCGGCAATGACATCATTGTGGCATACTATGCACACACACACACAAACACACACACACACATACGTATATGCACAAGCATATACAGATGCACACAAAACACATACGAAAGTCACTACTGCTACTGCTCTGGTGGTGATAATGCCGTTGCCATATGCACACACACATTCACAATCATCACGTACGCACAAGATTGCACAAAAATGGCAGACGGTAGATGGTTGTTTCCATCATTCGCATTAATTTCAGCTTTATATGATTGCATTGTAACTAACTAAATCTAACTACTCACTTCCGACCGACGACGAACTAGTCATCATCATTTGCCATATATAATATAAAGAATTATTTAGATAGAGAGAAAACGAATGCAAAGCAAGAATTTGCAATGGTGCTTTTTTTCTGTTCGGTTCTCTTAATGCAGGAATGCCTGATTTGGGGGGAGGTTGAGTTTGAATTTTGGCTTGATTGCTTGCATCCAAGCCCAACGCCACCCGAGAAAAGTTCGGGGATCAGTCTATAATTAATGAGATCTCCATTCTTTGTAAATTGAATTAGTTAGAAGGAACAATACAGTTTGTTTGAGCATGTTTGTGGCGCGTTGAATTCATTTTTCGAGAGACAGAGAGAGAGAGAGAGAGAGAGAGAAACAAACAGAAGATGGCATCTACATGAAATAGGATCAGTTTGTGGCGATTCTGGATAATTTAATTTATAGAATGGAATTATGTTTGAAGGCGAACTCAAGAGAGTATGGTGAAAAGGGTGATTGAGTCACCGTCGTCGTCCGAGTTCACCTCTAAAACTAATATGTGATAATAAATTGAGTGATATATGATATGATATATAATATAGATGTGTGTACGTGGTTCGTCGTGTGCTTAGCGACAGCTACACAGAGGATTGATTGCTTGGAATTTTCTACGGAATATACACGCTCTCTCATCCCTTTTCTAATTGCGATTTTCTCTGCTTAATGAAATAAACAAAAGACTCGCATGATATGGCTCTATATGGAGAATGTTTCGTTCGTTTTTTGTGTGGTTGTTTACCATCGCCGCCACTGCTGCTGCTGCTCTTTGATTGTATGTAAAGAGAATGTAATTTTTCACAAGGGGATAACGAAAATTATTATAGAAAATTCGGTGAAATGATTTTTCATCGGGCTTTAGATAGATTGGTACAAATCACTTTTTTGATAGAGCAAAAACCTCGGCAGTAAATGAGGTTTTTACATCGTTCGACATCGCATACGCATTGACTCACATCCACACACACATGCAAGTGTATCAAATGGCTGAAAACCGGCTTTACGTCAATGCTTTAAACATATGCTATAGAGTTGCAACCCTTCCGCACTAAGTTTTCCGTCGAAACCGATTCGCCATTATTTTACTAGCTGCTGTTGCTGATGCTGCGTCTCTTGCTGCTAACGTCGTATGTGTGTCTGTATATATGTATTTCTTTTTCACTCATCGACTGCTCTATCTAAATCTTGAACCATTGGCTCTAGAGATGGAATGCATTAAAAATGAACAAACATTCAATTTGGAATGGGTTAAAATCTACTTGAAGTGTGTGTATCGTAACCAATCTAGAGATTACAATTCTTGTATCGTCGTTTCTCGGATTTGAAAAATGAAGCAACGACGTCGCATCCAAAAACAAAACACATAAGCGTAACAAATGCCGTATATGAAAGAAATGAAAAAGCAACAACACACAACAGCAACAACACCAGTAACATCATTCTCATACCGAATAAAGATTTGTATTTACATTGAAAATCTCAAAGCATACGCTGGCTTCTATCGAAGAAGAGACACACGCACGCACGCACACACACATACACACAGTAAACACGTAGCCGTAGACAAGCCGACAGAGAGCGAACCCGCTTTAACTGATATACCGATGAATACACACCGAATATACCGTATGATACATGCATAACTCTCTCACTTTACTTTTAAGACCGAGAGCAGCAGCCGCACAGCATTTTATACGGATTCACACACAATTCGAGCGCTGTGTGAAATAAATGGGCGGTCCTTTTTCCGGAAAAATGCGATGCGTTCTATCGTTTTCTATTTTTTGTGTGCTCAGCAGCAGCAGCAGTAGCAGCAGCTAGAGTTGTTGTTGTTGCCGTTGCCGTTGCTGCTTTTTACTGCCTTTTTCCATTCTTCTTGTTGACAGAGAACTCGGTTTTATTTTATCCCTGTCGGCTATACCGTATGTTTGCTATGCTACATAATGACTGACGTCTATGTAGAGATTGTACCGTGTATGTTTTCCATGCTCAATGTGCTCTCGTTCTCGTTCACGCTCATCGCTTCCAACTCTCTTGGTTACGTACGCTCACATACAAAGTGAGAGAAAGGGAGAAAGAGACACAGAATATGGAAAAATGGTTGCGATGCTGAATTTGAATTTGAATTTTATTCGAACTCTTGGGCAAAAGCATTTTAATTGAAAATCGGAAAAGTTTTCGTGCAAATAGATGTAGTATGTGCTACACACGGCACAATCTCTTCCTCTCTCTCTCATTCTCTATCTCATCCAAAGTAAATGCTTCAAGTATCCATGGAAAAATGTCAATGGGGGGTTTTTCGCATCGCATCGTTAGTCGCATTTTGATAAATGTATTTGTCTTGTGCCGTTTTCTTCTCCTTCTTCGGTTTTCCATACAAAATTATGGCGACGAAAAGATTATTCTCTTTTAAATCGACTGGAATTGCTAAACAATTTTCGATAATACAAACATTTCAGAAATGCAAACACATTCAACGACATCGACTCTGTTCCATCGGGAATGCATTGATTAAATTGCAATCGAATCGAGCACAAACCAAAACAACAACAAAAGTTATGTGATAGAGAGCAAAGAGTGGGAAAGACCAGCGACAATTTGCAGAAAAACTTATTTAATTTAGACTTAAAGTGAAAAAATTAAATTCCACTTCTTTTTTCGTTCGAAAATTTTGTTGTACGTTTTTTGTTTGTCGAAAACTTTTTTGTCTATCAAAAACCAACATGTCACGATGATTGCAGCTGGATGTTGATTTATAAGAAAAAGCCAATCAATAAAATTGCCGATAATTAACTTTAGCCAATTTAAGTCAACTAAAGTTTGATACTCAAGCTGAACACGTCGTTGGTGATGCTTTTTTTTTCTCTCTCTCTCTTTCTATCTTTATGCCACTCTTTCTCTGGCTCTCGTTCCACCGATCGTTATTTATTGTTTGGTTTAAAATTCAATCAAAAAGTGTAATCATTTTGTTACAAATTAGCCGGACAGTCGGCTGCAACCATGCTGCTGCCGGTTCAATCAATTAAATTTGTCTTACGGATGATTCTCTGATGATAGATTGAATTGCACACTAAATTTACCACATTATGCGCACCGCCCAATGGCCAAAAATATATATAAATAACTAAATCAACTTTGATATGCGTTACTATATGACTGGTTGGCTTTCAAACCCATGTACGGCCGCGCTCGCCAACCGAAAATGTGTAGAAAAAAAAGGAATGGAGAAAAACACAAGCGACTCAATAATTTATTCACATTGTCACAAATTCGGTTGTTCAGCGTCATTCTCCGAGATTTTTCGCGTTCCGCGAAAAACGAGACACAGAATTGGCGGCGAGAAAAAAAAGAAGTGAGAGAGAGCTCGCGTGATGTGCCGTGCACAAGAGAAAGAACGGAAAAAACAACAGCAACCGAGCAGAGTGGTCGGGAGGAGACGAGAATTTGTGTGTCTTAATGTGTTTGAATATTTTCATTTTGGAATTTCGGACACTGTAGTATTTATATGGCAGTGATATATTGGTAAAGAGACATTGCCGTACGTCACTCAAGTGGAAATTCTAAAAACATTCGGCCATTTGACAGCAGAAATCAATGTGTGCAAATTGTGTCTTGCTATATTTGATTTTTGGGCACGGTTTTTTTTCTCTCTCGGCGTTTCATTTGCATCGCGCGCTCACGCGTTTTGCGGTCCAAGTACTACACACTTGCGCCAAATTTGCGATGCAATTGTTTTTTTTTGTTCGCTATGTTCGTTTGTTGTTGGTTCTCGGTGCATCAACCCTGGACGTGAAGAGCGTAAAGAGAAAGAGAGGATGCAGCTGCATCAGCAGCGGTGGCGGCGATGGTAGAAAAAATACAACACGAGTCGTAAAAACTCAATAAATGAGACAAAAATTCCGGACTGCATTTTATTTGATAATTTGACGTGTAGCAAGAGAATGAGTGAAATGTGTGCATCCACAGAGAGAGAGAGAGAGAGAGAGAGAGAGCGAGAGCGACATAGAATCCAAACACATACAAAACACACAGACAAACGGCAGAGGCAATGCTATGATGTGATTGCTGTCTGAAAATCGATATGCTAATATCAAGCCTAAGATATTGCGCTCGGGACATATCAATTTGTTCATAGTAAATGCTGTACACCGCTTTTGTCATAGGCTCACTCTTTTCGGCCCATTCTCTTTCTCTCTATCTCTCAGTGTGTGTATCGTTTGGTAGACAGATTTTATGCACATAGACAATAGTCGTTCGTCGCTTATATCGTTCGATCCGAAAATTTGGACTCCAAATGTATGCACTCATGCTGACGTGTGTGTGTTTTTTTTCACTCTCTTTCTCTCTCTGTGTGTAAGTGTGTGTTGTAATTCGATGGGCCTATTCGAAGTGGACTCTTTCCATAAACAATCACATACAACGAGTGTCAAAACTATTGTCGCAAAAAAAAACGTCGATTTTTTTTGTTGCTCGTTGCAAACGAAGTATATGCAAAAAGAGTTGCATATTGTCTAACATTTTATAGCGTCTGCATGCTCTCGTCCAACAACATTGACATGAAAATGCATGCCTTGTATTCGTTCTCTCACCTCGTGCGCTGCTGCCAATGGCGACCCACGAAAAACACTGCAGATTTTCAAATGATGCACAACAATATCATTCGCACGATGGAGGCGAAATACAACAACAACAGTGGGAGCAGCAGCAGTGACAGCAACAAAAAAAAAGCGTACGTACATCGTATAACAAACACAATGAGGAAAATGAGGAAATTTTTGGCCAACTATCGAACTTGGCCGTTTATTGCATTTCGAACCATCGTAGCCAGAGTGAGAGAGAGATACAGCAAGAGAGAGAGAGCGAGAGTGATCGCCGCTGTGCACCGTATACTCTTTGCCAATCTTTCCGTTTTCCATTGTTGATTTATGCATTGCATATAGATAAGATGAATCCAGAATCCAGAGTGTATTGGCAATTCGGCAAACAACAAACGTAACCAACATTCGTTCCACTACGTTCCGACTGAACAGTGTGCAGAAATGTACACACGCACAAAATACGCACAAGCATACTTGTCATCTCAATGATTTCGATTGTGTGATGTGGCGTGGTATGGTGGTTGAAATCTCCAAAAGAGAGACAGACACAAATTCGTGCCCATTTTTCATAAGCTATTAAATAAATGCTAAACATCTATCCGTATAATTCCAACATCAATCGGCAAACCATTTCGTTTCGGCGCAATGAAACGAACGACGACGGCCAGTAGTAGCAGCAGCAGCAAAAAAAAAAACAAACCAATCCAAACGCATCGCAGCAAGCATGAAAAGTTTAGGAAAAAGACATGATGGCCGGAAAAAAAGCAACCCGGGAGAGAATTGAAAAAAAAACGCGAAAAATGCATCGACGAAAGAGAGAACCGTAACAAACAAAGATTATGTGCACAAAATAATGCATGCAATCGATTTTTTCTGCGTTTTTTTTCTCTCTCTCTCTCGCTCGGGGTTTTTTTTTTGCGCGGAATATCCAAATCGAATGCACGGCGATTGTGCCGTGTATGCCTTATGTGCATATGGATTGCATCGTTGAATAGTCAATAGTGTGTGCAAATGAATATAAATGAACGCAAATGCATCAACCGCGTTCTACACACGCACAACATACACACACCAACACACACGCAAAGAGCATAGGCATACTTTTGGCTCTTGATGCAATTTGTATGTTGTTGTTTTTTTCTGTCCATTGCTCTGTTGTTCAAGCCGAGCTGTGTGTTTTTTTCCACTCGATCGCTCGCTTTTTTCTATATGCGTGTATGCACATTTCGGGGACAACGCCAGATATTTTTCGACAATGATTCATATTTGTTTGGCGTTCAGATAAACGAGACTTGATGGGTTTTATTCTGATGGTACTCGGTGCATTGACTATCTCACTGGTATCGATGTGCCAATGCACTCATTTATTGCTATGCACTCCGTTGCACGAGTGTCGCTCTCTTCCTCGCACTCATTTGCTCGCGTGTTTGCCTATGAATGGCTCAGGCGGCGCACGGCGTGGCGCGGTGGTGGTATTTTTCATTTGCCGTGTATATCAAGCGCATCTCCGTGCTTCCAAAGCAAATACACATGCAACTCGGCCGCTGTTTTTTCCATTTGGTATTCTGGTTGCGATGCATTTTTTTCATTTTTTTTCGTTCATATTATTGCTTTTCTTTCTCTCTATATCTCTTCTGCCACCCTGCACGTGAGTGTGTATGTGTGTATGCTCCACACCTCATCCTACACAATCGACGATTTTGCTCGACGCATTTGCACTCGACGTCACAGAGTTGTCCATTGTTTTGTGTGTGTGTGTCCATACTTTGCTGCACAAAACCAGAACTCGCACTCGCGAGCTCTCGTTCCATAGACATTTGATTTATGTTTTTTTAATGGAATATTGTAGTCTCACTCGGGGAAAATTGGAAGGTGAGACACATTTTCTTTCACATCAATTTCAAACCGTCCAAACCTTTGAATAATTTTTATTTTTCACGTGTCTTCATTTCGTTGACACTGTATGCTGTTGTTGATGGTGTTGCTATTGTTGTTGTTGTTGCTGTTGTTTGCTTGTTATTTGCATTCGCGTTTGCGTTTTTTCTCTCTCTTCGTCCATCGTCGTAGTCGTCATCGTTTTTTGTTGTTGTTGTTCGGTTTAAATCGTCATCGCAACTACTACTGGCGATGCACTCCATTTCAAGCCGTTGTAAATTCGAAAACAAAATTTGATTCTAATCTTCTTTGTTTTGCTTTCGTTCGTTCCATTTCGTTTCATTTTGCATGTTCCATCTGATTTTTTGGGGTTCGCGTGCAATTTTTTTTTTTCTTTCGTCTTCCACTTTTTTTCCATTTGCATACAGGCTTAAAGTTGTTGAGCGTTTTTTTTTGTATCGTTCGTTCGTTTGTTCTGCAAAAATATAAATTTTGCGAGTGTCTTTGCTCGCATTTGTTTTTCAGTTCACAGCTAATGAAGGTTCATGGATATACTCTCGCTCTACTCAACACACTACTCTCTCTCTCCGTGGAAAATATTTCTTTTCGCCACGGCAATGATAAACGAGAGATGGAGCAAACGAAAAAAAAAAATTTATTCAAATGCGGCTCACAAAATTTTTGTTTGGAGAATGAGAAATGTATAAGCTTCTCATAAATTTCATGACAAACAGCTTATTGTTATCATGCATTTTCAGTTATGGTTCACTTATAAATTGTTCGGCCATTCCAAATAAACTGATTAACGAGCACAGCACTTCGGCAACGACAACGACGACAAAAAAGCAACAACTGCGCAGAGATTTGCCGAGAACTTTCTTGAAATCTAAAGGATTTTTTTTCAACCACGTTTTTTTTTTCATCATATTTTTCCGTTCGGTTCATAGTAAATTACCATTTCGTTTCCATCTGAAAGCATTCCAAATTTGCATCCAAAACTAAAACTTTGCGAATTTCAAAATTTTAACCTAAAACCTTTTTTAACCTTTGCGATTTTATTGAATTAAATCCCTCTAAAAAAAAAGCAACACGCACCATCAAATCATCGAAATAATGAAATACCATTTAAACGCAAATGCACACAATCAATTAGTATATCGAATCGTCATCAATGATACAAATGATACTCATTAGAACGAGCGCGGCGCGTTGTCAACAAATGCGAAAATTATCGATGCCACTTACACATTGGAAATTGACACATCGGTCAAATCGTTCCAGCCACGTACACACGATAAGTTCAAACAAATCGACCAGAGTCAAAAACGAACTACAAAATAAATCGAATTACTAAGCTGTTTCGTTGTCGAAGGTTAAAAATAAACTGACCAACTGATCTGAACTCCAGAGAAAAGACACACGCATCTTTTCAAAAGGTGATTCAAATGTCTTGTTCTTGTTCTCATCCTTGATTGTTGTTGTTGTCGTCTTTTTTTCGGGGAAAATATCCATTTCGATTGCATCAATTTTGAGGAGATAAAAATTCTCACGCTTACGAGAAATGAATGGATAAAAAAGAGAATCAAATAAAAAAGAACTCGTTTTCATAGAAAATTAAGTGCAAATTTTCGATGGATGAGAGTAAAAGAGATTGTCTAAAATGCAAAAATCGTCAGTCACCCCAAAAAATAAAGAAGAAACAAGAAGTAGAAGAAGAAGCAAACTTGTTCGCTGGACAAACGCAAGAGAGACAACACACACACACACACACACACATAAAAACTGGTTTGCATCGAGCATCTCATCTCAGTGCAAGCAAATTTCTTGTTAAATGTACGCAAGAAGTAGTAAAAAAAGACTTAAAATGGAGAAAAATAAAAAAGGGTGAAAGGACAAAGGTTGCTGGTCCGATCGTTTTAAGTTCACATTCCAATGTGTAAACACATTGGACCAAAACGGCCGACAAAAAAATTAATGTTTTTCATAATTTAGTCTCAACCAACAAACAACGACGACAACAAGAACGAAAATAATGAATGTTGAACCCGAAAAAAAACGTGAATGTTGTGAAACTTTGGTGCAATTTATTGATTCGAATTGAAATGCGCAAATATCATTCATGCATCAAACTACCACCATACTACGGCGAAGTCAAATATTGAATAGTCCTCATAGTCGTATTGAATTACAGCTCGAGTGAGGCAATTGAAATCAATACAAAAGCAAACAAACGGTAATGGAGAGGAAAATTTCTTTATTCTTCAGATGGTTTTGAAACATTTTGCTTCGTAGCTTTCCATTCTCTGGTTCGGATCATATGTACTGAAATGGACGCAAACGGTGAGAGAACCTCGATTCATTTACAAGGTGCCGATGTGAAAGCGTTCACTGTCAATATTTACGAATAATAAACGAGGTGAAAATATGGTAAGGATTTTCAAGTCAAGTTTCATGTTTCTCAACCCGTCACTCCCCCGTAAAATAAATTACTTTCTTAATTATTCGTGCAAACAAACGTTTCCGTTAATGGGTTGCCAGGTAGAGAAAGAGAGAGGAAGAGTCAAACGAGGTACATATTTCCATTCATAATTTCGATTATGCGATTGTGATAATACCGAAGCAATGAAAAAGAAGTCTAAACTCAAATTCATGGCACTCCGGCACAACAATCGAGAGAGAGAGAGAGAGAGAGAGAGAGAGAGAGAGAGAGAGAGAGGGATTATCGGTAAGAACAACCGATTCAGTTTAATTTTCATATCATTAACATTTCATTGACATACATAAATAAAAATGAGTTGAACGGGAAAAAAAAGGTTCCGACACCCGACATCAATACGGAAAGCGGATGAACGGCTTGGTCCGAACAGGAATAAAAAAAAAACAACAACATACAAATCCAAGGGAAATCGGTGAATGGATATGTGTTTTTTTATATTTCTCTCGATGCGCTGCGATCAATGCCACGTTCCAACGAGTAAACAACTAGCGATTGTGTACCAAATAAAAATATTCGGCTATAATTTATCCCCAGCGCGCTTAGTGCTGTATGATCGAAGTATACCGGAGTGTAACTAAACTTTGACCCACCTTATGAACCGATGACGCATCGAAAGGAAGATTCCGATTTTCGGTACCTTCGCCGTAAGTAGGAAAAAGGGTCGACCCCAGCGGTCAAACATACACAAACACACACACACATAGGCTCAGTGTGTATTTTTCTAACGCAACCCATTTCAACGATTTGTGACAACGACCACACATCGAACAGTCGTGACTAATTATTCAATTGAAGAGAAGAAAAAAAAAACAAATCATATTGAACATAAAATATGAACAATAAGCAATATAACATATAAAGTATTAAATGTGAAAGGAAAAGTAAATATAGAGAAGGAAAAAAACACAACGGCTTTTTAATAACTAAAACATTTGTAATTGTTTTTGCCTCGAATGGGACAAGTAATTAGTTTCAATGTTTTTCTATTTGGCACGTATAACATTTTCAATGGATGATTACATAAGCAAAAAATCAGACCGGTCACTCTCTCTCCTACTCTCCTTCGCCCTCACCTTCTTCCTCACTCTAATTCTGTATTCTACACATTGTTCTAGTCTACGTTGTTCGTCGTTTCGTCGAGTCTTTTATGTGTTTGCAAAAATGACATGAGAAAAATTCATTCAAATGCTCTCTGCACCGAATTGAGTGAATTCTAAAACGATTTTGCGCTATTTTTCGTCTCCACCTCCACTGTTTGAACACTGTGTTTGATGGGGACGCACAAACTAAAAGTCATCATTTGCATACATTCTTCTTCTTCGTCGTCAGTGTTGTTGTTTTTTTGTGTGTGCTTCGAATGGTATTTTCTCAGTTTCTCATTTTATCTCTCCTGTGCAAATATGGAATGAGCCACTAGTACATTCATTTGCTAGCTGAATGGTATAGCAATGCATGCATAAATGTTGAATTCGAATGGGCCGAATCGAAAATGCGAAAAGGAAGTGAAAGAACGCAAGTTAGGAGTCACAATTTGCATTATGTTTGAGCTATAGTAATTAAAATTCGTGTAATATTTTCATTTTGGGCGAAGATAGAACGAGTGCTAGAGAGTGAAGGAGTTAGATAGAGAGATGGAGAAAAAGAGCGAATGCAGGCAGCTATCTAAAATGAATTGGACTCTCGAACAATCATTCTCGAAGACATGTTCAATGGCAAATAGAATGGAATAGCCAAAGCAAGCGACTGAATCCAGCTTCTGGTTGTTTGTATGAGTTTATGTTTTCATACTCTGGATTTTTCGATTTTCGTACGTATTGTTTCTGATTGTTCTCCTTTCGTCGTTATCGTTGAAGGAGAAAAAAACGTTGAAAATGAATTCTGGGCCAGGCAGAAAAGATCTGGATGATAAATTAGTTTCAGTGTTGTTTTAAATATAATCCTGCAATTGTTTTAATGAAGGTGTTTTACTTGAATAAATTTTCAATGCTCCGTCCACACCCGTCATCATCGTTGTTCGTCGAGTTTGACCAGCGCGGCTCACCCGCGCGCATATATTCTGACCATGGATCCGTTTTCGTTTTTGGAGCGAAAGTAAATAGCATGAATGCGAGCGCGCACACACACGAACCTTTTTTTTCCATGATGTGACTCTTTGCTCTGCCAGGGGCATAAACAAAACAATAAGGAATTGTTGGATTTGCCATCGACATCGTTCAACTCTGCTCTCTACCCCCCCCCCCCCCTCCCACACCATCCACAGCTCTTGGCACACGCGTTCGCTGTGTAAACTTTTATTTGTTTAAAATAATAATATGAATAAAACAAAGTGCCGGTTTTCATTCAATGGCAACGTCAAGGAATAAATTTTCCTCGAATCTCAATTACGACGAATGAATTTTCCTAACGACGACGACGACGACAAATATAAGTACGAATCCCTTTTCGACTTCTTTTCATTGTCGGCCATTCGTTCGAAATCTCATTCCCATCTAATACACGAATTCGTTTCGCTCGTAATTTCATCCCCCATCTTCCACTCTTTCTCTTCGTCTATTCACATTTTCATTTCCATTTTCACTACGATACCCACACACACACACACACACACAAACCCATACTGAGATATCCATCACCCGGCTCCTATTCTCTAAATTTTATAATGAAAGCGTATAGAACATGTACACTTTATTTATGTGCCTTGCATCTGCATTTATATTTAAAATGTCTTATGTGTTTACATTTTGTCGTCACAGGAACGTATTAGCAAGAGGCGAAAATCGAAAAAGAGAGTGAGTGAGTCGAGATGCTATACGCTTTTCATCTGTGCTATAGCATATTATTTTTCAAATGTTTTCCCCGAGTTTAAACAGCATCTTCATTCATTTAGAATGTGAACGAATGCAAAATACGAAAAAAGCAACATCATCAGCAACAGCAGCAGCAACAACAACAACAACATCGACATAGAGCTAAGAACATTTCCATCCCATCTATCAACTCTTTGGCTTTTGTATGGCGTAGCGAAATAGAATGGCATAAGTATGGTCAAATGAGCGCACACGGAGCGCCGATCCCTCGCTCATGCTCGCATATGCTGTCACATTATTTTCGTATAACAACCAAGTGTCCCGTTATCAACTATAAAACATTTGGCATAGCAAATCGGCGTGTGTACGCGCGCGCTTTTCTCTGTTTATCCGTATACACAAGCAAGCAATTTCAACTCTTGTGTGTCGTGTGTGTGATGGGTCGGAGTTTTTAGGGAAAAAGCAGCATATATTTATTTATTAAAATCATAAGGGAAAGATGTGGGTTTGCTAAATGTGTCTGTGTTTAGATCGTTTCATAAGCAAAAGGCAATGGGCAAAAACAAGCGAAAGTAAATGGATAGGAGTTGAGTTTTGAGTTTGAGAATGAGCGAGAGTGAGGAGGAGTGAGGGAGTGAGCGTTTGAAAATTGTACATAGAGATGATTTTGTGTCTTTTCCATCCGTTATTCTAAGCACACAACCTAACGACGCCGACAGCGTAATTTATTTAGACGACAGCGGCCATTTTTACAAAATCTCTTTAATTATATCGAAGGGTGTTATTTTAATTTTCATATAAAAGTCATGAAAAGAATGACTCTGTCTCTCTCTGTGTGTTACTCTTCATGTAACATGAAGTGCTATGCTAATGCTTCTCGTCCTTCATCGTTCTCGTGTTTGAATCGACGCTCGTTTGTTCGTTCGCTCACGCGCGCATATTTCTCATTTCGCATCGTACACGTTTCACCGTTCATCTTTTTATTTTCCATTCCTTGATACATTCAATGGATGTGTGTTGTATGGATGTGTTCCAAGCACACTCATCCCTCACCGGCTCTCATATTCTTTCATTCCATCCTGGGGTCACACACACACACACACATCACACACTCCCACCCAACAATGAAGATCTGGAAAACTGCTCTCAAAAATTCACATCAAATGCTATGGAGATTTAATTACATGGTTTATGTGTGCATAAAGCCACCGTTAGCTACGGAACATTTTTACGCTAATCTATAGCTATCAACCACAACCAGGCGTTATTACCTTTTCTTTAATGTACACATACAAACAATCTAATGAACACACATACACGAACACACACACACATGCTCACGCACATGCAAGCAACACCAAATGAATGGGTCTTCGGGATTATGGCACATCAGAAAAAAACACAAACAGTTATTGCTGAATTTGATATTTTCTGTGTTTTTTTTTTGGGTTTCGTCTTTCTAAAACAACAAACAGGTTAAAAGTAACAACAACCAAAAAAACACACGCTCGCCCGGGCCAAAAACAAAAAGTGCGCACCGGGCGTTCTCGGCCATAAGTCCAGGCCATTGACGACCCAAACTTTTTCTCTCGAGCACTAAAAACACCCGAAATTATTTTTCGACCGACCCGTAATAAGTCAAAACTCAAAAGTTACTTTAATATATGCAAACAAGCAACTTCTATTCAAAAAGCATCGTTGGTGTGCTTCTCTCTCCCTCTTACCGGTGTGTCTGTTTGTGGGAGGTGATCCCCAAGCGTATAACTATGCACACCAATACTCTTCAGCTACTTTTTTTTTCTCTGCTTCTAATATTTTATCGCAATTTACTCTTTTCTACACACCAAAAAATAAACATTAATGATTCAACGAGAGAGAGAGAGAGAGAGAGAGAGAGAGAGAGAAATTAGAAACCTTTGAAATCAGAATGAGATGAATGATTGCTTAAAAAGATAGAATCATCAATGGAAACGTGAGAGTGAGGGAAAATAAGTGAGAGAAAATGAGTTAGAGATAGCGAACAGAGATTAAATCAAATATTTGGAAATCAGCTTTTAAAGCACAAAATCAACTCTCTCTCTCTCTTTCTCTCTCCAATCTGTGTATCGACACATTTTCATATTTTCGAAATGAAAATTCAAGCTAAAGGACTAGAATCACACCAACCCAAAAAATTACTCGGGAATGTTAAAATAATTTTCGAATTTCATAGAAACATCTCGAAAAGCCATTTCATTCGATAAATTCAACATCATTTTTTGGCTGGTAGGCTTGATTTAACACTGTTTCACGTGGAAGATTCAACTATTGGTCTCAAAGTTCTCAAATTGCAAGTGGCGAAGATTTTGTTATACAACGTCAATTATTCAATATCAATAAAATACTGGCTCTTGATTGAATTTTTCACAAATGTAACAGCAAAAATGCTTAGTGAATTATGGCATTTAAAATAGCTTTGCTTCGCCTTTCCGTAGGCTGTTAAACCGTTCACAATTTTACTTTTTGAAAAATGTGTTTTTTTTTTGTATGCTGATGATCGCATGCATACAATAAAAACGAAGTATACATACTGATACGGACTATGTTCGTCGTTCATTGTTCCACTTTGACATTGTTCCCATGTTCGGATGATGCAATGGTCCATAAAGGATCATCTACAGCATCTTCGCTTGTTTGAGTTGCTTATCAAAATATTGTTCTTTTTTCCGGTGAAATTTCATTATTTTGAGAAGTCGAGAAACGAACAACTTGAAGAAAAAGCAAGAAAAAAAAGACGACCGATTCATTAGAAGTGTATGGGGCTTAACCCTTCTTTTTAAAAGCAAATACTTGCTCTCGCCGACCAGACGGCTAATGCATTGTGATCCGTTCCAACATTTGTGTACATTATCTGGGAAGTTCACATTTCTCGTTTTTTTTCTCTTCTTCTATACTTAGCGTTTTTTCTCTCTTCTAAATGTGTTTGGTTTTCCCTGTTCGCTACTCTCTCCCATTTACGTTTCCCTCAATTTTAATTCTCTTTTTTCATAACACCGTTTTTTTTTTCTTCTGATGAATTAACGAAGAAATGCAAACGTTTCATATTTTTATGGGAAGAATAAATGTGGAATAGGGTTAAAACCCTTTTTCAGTTTTTAGATATTATGTTATTGTGTCCATTTAGGTGATTAGATGAGAATGACAGAATTTTGTTTGACTGATTTTTTCCACGGCTGGGAATAAGACGCATCTAATTTTTAGAAAAGTTCGGTCGAAGAAATCTTGTTCCAGAAGATGCATTTCTCTATCACATCTTTTCTTGTATCCATTCGTATTTTGCCTTAAGAATAAAATCTAACATCGGTTTTTTCGGCATCATTTTTGAATATTTTCCAAAAACGAAAAAGAAATTTGGCATAGGACAAAGTCACAAAAGTTTTTAAAGGAACGAAACAAAACCGCAAGTGCATCCATTTTCAGGGCGGATAAATTTTACTTGCCGGAAAAAAGGAAAGAAAAAACCGGCTCGGAAATCTGTCTGTTTGCTTTAATATGACACATACTCAGCGTTCGGTTCAAAGCCAAGAACATTTCTACATTTTGAAATTCCAACATTTCTCTCAATGCCATCCAGAACAAAGAAGAAATGAAAACTCTAAATAAATATTTGCAATACAATTAATATGTTGGAATGAATATGATAATGGCTCATAGAAATGGTAACACAAACGCATACTGTTGCAAAATGATAGCATTCAAGACATGCACAAAATAGACTGAAGCAATGCATGATGGACAGACCATTATAACGGCTGTTTGCGAATATGATGGCAAGCCCTAGTGAAGATTTTTGAATAAATCCATTTTGCGTTTGCCAAAATGCGATACCATTTTACCAAAACTTCAGCTTGTCTTCAAAACAAACAGGACTTTGAACAAAATAAATTCGCTTTTAAAAGTCCATTTTTTTGTGTAAAAAAGTAACTTGAAATCATTTATATATGTTACTCCAAACTGAAACATCAGCATCCAATTAACCAAATCCCGTTGACTGCATTTCATTTATGAGCTGTATGTGTTTCGAATTACCAATTAGTTAATAAATTACGCGGTTGGATTGAACAATTGTAATCCCAGTTAATGCCGATATGATTTGTAACAATTTGGACATTTCAGCCAAAGGAATATACGTAGTTTCGAGTATCAGTTAGCTGATTTGTTTGATCTAGCTTGTGTGTAAATTTGCGTTTTATAACGAGGTGTAATAAGTCCTCGTTGCATATATGAAAATTTGTATTAAACACAAAAAAATTGAGTCGAATTTGTGTGGTGGAAAAAACACATTTTTCTGAACATTACCTGATTTTTGGTGGGTTGATTGATTGAAAATGGTCCATTTTGTCGATATGAAACCCAACTGTATGGGCTTCATACAAAAGTTTCACTTTTGCGAAGAATAAAACAAAATACATTTTTTTTCGATGGTGTCAAATATCATTTTTTATTTTCAAACATTTCTTCAACTTTTTCTTAGTTTTCACACTGTCCAAATATCATTTGAAATAAAAATTTCCGTTTGGAATCGTCTGCAAAGAAAATCTTGTTTTAAAAACTGACTAAAAATGAAATCATTCATGTGAAAAATCCCATTTTCATTTCAACCAAACAAAAGCATTTGACCTTTCTATGGTGGATGTATTCCGCCCGGTTCCACTTGGGACATTTTCCACTTGGGCTCGTTGTCTTCGTTGTTGCACGCAAATTTAACCAATTTGCCGATGAGCGATAATTTATAGTATATAATAAAAAAAAAACGAGCGTGCGAGTACATGCGCAAAATAAATGAGATCGATTTGGTTGAGCGAATAAGTGCCGAAGGACTTGGGCATTTTTCCAATTTTATCTCCACATTTTCATATGCGCCAGGGAAGAAAAAAAAACATTTCAGCACCTAAGGAGTAACATGTGTGCGAATGTATCAAATTTTTTTCCACACTAAAATTTCAAACTAAAATACTAAATTTAAATTTTTTTAAATGTACAAAAAAAAGGTAATTGATGTGAATAACTAAATAAAAAGAGCTAAAGATACATGTAAACGGTTCATCCCATGTATTTTTTTTTATTTCATTCGTATTATTAGTTCAAAGCATTTATTTTAATAACAACACAAAAAAATAGCGAACGAGTTGTTTCAAATGGTGTAATAAATATCTCGTGTAAATCAACTAATATTAGTCAAAAACCATTACATTTTCAACTCATGGGCTATCTATTTTCACTCGAAAAATTAGTTTTCCCGCCAGCAAACCGTATCGAAGCAGATGGATATATTCGAGCACGATGACCCATTTCAAAAAAAAAACAAGAAAAAACGCGCACACACACACACACAACGTATATAAAATACAATATAAATTACGAAAAACCAATTTGTTTCTTTTGCATCAAACAAAAATCGCGATGTGTTACGCTTTGAGCAATAAAAGTATATTCTAAATTAATTTTTTTCCTCGCCGTAAAATATATTTATGTTGCGAAAAATATATTTTTACATTATATTCTTTTCGTTGTATAAAAGATCGAATTTTTTTCGTTGGTCAACGTTGACATCGAGTTAAATCGAGAATTGCGCGCTGTCTGCATTATCGATGATATAAATCGCATGGGAACAATGGCACATGTAAAGAAAAGGACCAACAACAAAAATCAGCGTGTAAAGAAAGCTTGACGCTATTGCGATGGCATGTTTCCCCTCTGGCCTATTCAAGTCGCTATCCATTCCAGCCAGTACGTGCCGTGTTCAGTGGGATATTTTCTTCGGTGTGCAACAAACGTGCTTTTGAACAGTGAGCGGCTAGTTATTCTAGTCATCCTTAGATGGCAATAACATCATGATTTTTTCCGGTTTCATTTCTTATTCGACTCAATTCAAAGTGGTTCAAACAGTTCGATTCGTTCGAGTAAGAGACTTAAAGTGCTTGTGTGTGTGTATCGAAGTGCATGCGGTTACCGAGATTTTGATGGGGATTTGTAATGTTCCATGAAACAAAAGGGGATCAAAACATTACGCAATCATCGGAAACAATAAATAGTGCGGAAAGCACATTATTTCTTACCCTACCTTTGAGCTAGCCCCACGAAAATCCATCGTATTTGCACATCTCTTTCGACGAGTGAGTTACATAAATTCTGCGGCGATAATGAGAAATTAGCGGAGAAACTTTCATTCAAATGGACACTCAACCACCGTGATTTTCTTAGCAAATCCACACACTGTGCAATTGATGGCATCACATTCGCGATAGCTGCTTACTTAACCGGTATGTGATAATATTGATAATTTTCCATGTGCGAGTGCTCGCACTGTGCGCGCTCACAGAAACGCTCTGGACAGAGCGAAAATTATCATTTGAGAATATGGTTCTGAGACACAAATGATCATTCAATTGGATTAATTGAACACATTTGTAACGCATCGTCACAATTGAATAAGAATTGACTTATGAACCCTATTCGCAATTGACATCAATGGAAAATACGTGCTCATTGAATTTTCTGCTTTTTCCATAAGACTTGACTGCTCCACATCTAACGGAGCAGTTAGTAACGAACCACATCTCTCAATAAACACACAACGACACTGGGGCGATTAGGTAATATTACAGAATGAGTGAACGAGTTGCTCAAGGAAAAAAATTCTAGTCAGGAATTCGAAAGAAATGCGTTTGATTGAGAACAGAACATTTCATTGACTCATCTCAAGTTTCCAAAAGTACCAACTAACTTACCTTTCTAAAACCTTCACAGCTTCAATTTTCAACGTCATTTTTCTCAGTCTCTTGTGCCAGTCCCAACAAGGAAAACATGCAATTTTGGCATCGAGCACACAGCCATTTAGTTTTGTTTCACTTTTTTCAAAATTATTTTTCTCGAATGAAACTACCTCGGTCAATGCTTTACCGTCAATGGCTTGAATCATTAAATATTTTCATTTTAATTTTCGATCTAGTTCGCACACCAACGACAAAAAAATGTGTTTAACTTCATAAAAACCACCATATGGCATCATGTTTGAGTTGGAAAAAAAGTCCGAGTAGAATTTTCAGATGTGCTGCACGCACACACACACACACACAGAGAGAGAGATTGGCATGTGTGTATGGTGAAACGGGGAATCTCGCGGCTTCAGCAAACAGTTGACATAATTTCTGGTCTTTTTATTCATATTAAATTTAAAGGGACAAACGAACTCTTTTGACCTTTTCTGAGTATATGTGAACCCTTGCTATAACGGTGTTTTATTTCTATTTTCTTTTCTTTATTCGGATAAACATTTTAAGAGAATGGTTTTGGAACGTCATTGAGTCATTTTTTTTTCTTCGGTCAATTTTTTTTTCTTTTTCTTTGGTTTGTTGTGAGCTGAACGAAATTCCTCTATCGATTTTTTTCAGATTCTTCTCGAAATCATTTTCATTTTCTTTTTTAAGTTTTTCTGTTGCTTCTTTTTCAAATTAAGCTATTTTTCAACATCTTTTTTCAGCCCCATTTGTAAGATGTGTCGCTTCCTTTTTTTAGATTCTGGTTTTTATATTCTATTTCGTTTTTTTTTGTTCGCATTCTTTCTTTTGCATTCATTTTTTGTTGTTTTTCTTTGTATGTACACATCGACCCACAAAGTTC
Source organism: Sitodiplosis mosellana (assembly GCF_009176505.1). Classification (NCBI taxonomy): domain Eukaryota; kingdom Metazoa; phylum Arthropoda; class Insecta; order Diptera; family Cecidomyiidae; genus Sitodiplosis; species Sitodiplosis mosellana. The sequence continues at coordinate 2,384,326 of NW_022601406.1, read as the reverse complement.
TGCTTCATGGCAGATCGCTTTGACATTATTCGAGTGGAATGTGTTCATCTTGTGAAACAAAGAGTGGCTCACTTTAGTGATGGGGTGTGTTTTTTCTCCCCCACGCGCAAATAAGTGTGTCAATTCTCACGGAAATAAAATCAGTCATCCATAATTGAAGCGATGGAGCCAAGTTGTCACACCGGGCAAGAGTGTGTGAATGAGTGAGTGCGTGAGTGAGTGAGTGAGAAAGAGAGCGATGGAATGGAAGGTGCAAGTGCAGAGTGCACCTAGCCGTTTGTTATTGACTCCGAAAGGGGGAAAGAGGCGCGCGCGAATAAAGGGTTTCCAATTTCCATTAATATCGCGGGTTGTTATTTGCTCAGAGGAAACGTAAAATCTGTACACGTGTTATTCATTAATTTATGATATACATTCGGTTTCCGAGCACATTGTATGTTGAAAATGAGAAATGCGAATGAACCGAGAGAGAGAGAGAGAGAAAATGCGAAATGATTTAAACGTTCATGTGTTTGTGTGTGTGTGTGTGTGTTGCACAATTCGCAGATAATTATTATTACTCATTCGAAGAATTGTGGCAATTTATCGATTGTTGTTCATCCTGTTTGACGGTAAAACAGCGGAAACCATATGTTTGCGCCCCGTACGCCAGCAACATTTCACCCCCAATCGCGTTCGAAGATGTCATTAAGTCTCGACCGCAGCACTCATTATCACAAAGTTTTCGCTTCACAATCTTTGCTCATATTTTAAACGGTAAACGCTTCACATTTGCCCGCAAACGCAAGTAATGCTCCATGTTATGCTTTTTTACCATTTGTGGTGGTGCGTTTAATCTTTGATTATGACCATTGACGAACTCTTATGCGAAACTTTTATGAAACGCATCTTTTATTTAACAAACGAAGAAGAAAAAAAGCAATGGAAAATATTTCAACGTCGAAAATTGTCTTTGAAACTTGTGCTAATCATTAAAAGTTCGGAACGATTCTTTGGTCCCTCTTTACTGACTGTGCGAACGATGCACTTGTGTGACATTGACGACGGCGACGACGACACAACCATAAAACATGAAAGAAAAATATAATTTGCTCGCAACAGCAGTAAATCTGAATGATTTTCCGATTGTGTTGAGCACGTTGTCAAACAAACGTCATAAAGTTTAAACGTGCGAAAAACGAAACGTCGACAATCATAAAGCCCATATACACACAGCGAAATATTGTGATGGTTCGCGGTTTTGAATCGCCGCGCACGCGGTTACAATTCTTTTGGAAATCTCAACGCGGTCACAATTCTTTCGAAACAACAAACAAGTTTGATGTCGGCTGCTTGTTTTTTTTTCTCTCCATTTTATTGTGGAATAAATTTCGGCGGTGAGTGGTGGCGGTGGCTCTTTTATATACAATATTATGTTTGAAGATTAAGTTTTTACCAATTTGTTGCATTAATAAAAGCCAAAAATTACGTGAACATTTACCCGGCGAACCGCATTAAATTCGAATAATAATTCGGCATTTTACGGTGTACTTGGGAAATGTGTGTATGTGAGTGTGCTTAGAAAGACTTTTATGTCATCACTTTGACAGAAAACTACCCCCAAAATCGCCTTTCGATGATACAAAGATGATTTTTATTTTGGGATATAAACGTGGTATCGGCTATGATTTAAATGAAACACATGAAACGATTGACGCGGTGATAGGTTTCAATAAATGCAAACGGGCAATTTCTTGAAAACGCCAAACGATTGTCGAGACCGGTGATGATGTGGTCAAAGGTGTGAGTTGATGGTTTTTTTTGTAGTTGTTGTACGCCACAGACGTATTTATATCAGCTCTTTGTTGGAGCGTGTGTGTGTGTGTGTCCTCTGTTTTTTTTTTTATTTGTGTTTCTTGTCGCGGTTTTCACTTCATTATTATCAGATGTGGAGTGAGAGCGTGAATGTGTTCGCTACCAAGCAGCCGCAGCAGCAGATACCCATTTTAACGGCATAATATTAAAAATGCGATTCTATAAATAAGTGAGGAGGGTGAATGTATTCGCATCGTTGTTGTATTTATTTTTTCACATTTTTCTTCTCCATCGTCGTGGTGTTCATTCCTGTTGGTTTTACTCGCCGCATAAGTTGCAATTGTATATTTTGTATGTGTGTGTTTATGCAGTAATGAATTTTTAGTGGAACGACATGAAAACAAAAAAAAATCGGTCGAAACGAGAAAGAATAAAACTCGTTTGTGATGAATGGTACATCAGTTTTGGTCATATCAACTCTGTGTATTCGTATATGTGTGTATGTCGCGAACGCACGCACAAGAGATACCGATTTTTTTATTCTCGTAAATATGAGCCATTCATTTGACATCCACAAAAATAATAATGACTTGTTGTGCACAGCATTTTTTTTTTATTTTGCCTTTTTTTCCCCCGGTAGTTTTCACGTGTTTGAGCAGATCAACGTATGAAATTAAATGCTGTGCATGTGTCTCGGTTTGTGTCAAAGTTTATATGGACACAGCATCTTTTTATTGGTTATTTCAACGGTCATATTTTTCGATCATCCACTTTCTCCGTTTGTGACCCGTCAAACGAATTGGGGAAAATATCAATTGAGATTTGATATCGAAATGAAAATGATTTTATTTACTAATGAAAATCTCTGATACTGATATTATTGCATTCGAAAAGGTGAAAGGTAATTGCGTTCTACCGTTCGCATCTCAATGGCTCATAAATTCACTTGGACATCGATTTCGTTTGTACAACGACCATTGATATTCAATTGATAGTTTCAACCGACGTTTCTTCTCATACTCATTTTCTCAACGCTTTCGAACCGGACTCGAATCGAGAGAAAAGGAAAAAAACGCATCAGCCTTTCCTCCCCAAAGCAATTGCAAGAATTTGATTAGAAAAGTTTGCAAAGTTTGTTGTGTGCCCAATGTTTTGTGTGCCGGTTCGGTAAGGAATTGAAAATGAAAGAGAGAGAGAGAGAAAAAAAACCTACAACACTGGGCAATTGTTTACACTTAAATTGGTATTTTGCTGATTTGTTGAGTAGAAAATCGTTATTTTGTATTTAACGCTGGATAATAATTAGCATCGGAAAGGAAGAAGTTTATGGGCAATTTTCTTGTATCGAAACTTCACTGGTCTCAAACAAAACATTCAAAAGAAATAACAAATTTTCAAATGGTTTTCCCATCGAATCAACGGCAAAAGTTGCAGCGCACACTAAACACATCTTCTTGCTTCGGCAATGGCAATGCACAAGTTTCGGTGCATAAAGTCGAAATCAGAAATAATTTGAATGACCTGCACGAATCGAGTTTTTGCCTCGTTCTCACTCGTTCCCTGTCTCTGCTTCCTTTTCTCTCCCTCTCGCTCTTTTCACTGTAGCACAATGTTTTGTAATGCGAAAACGGTTTGGCATTCGTAATTCAGGAAAACTACTTTTCGTGTTAGGGCCAGCCAATCGACACACTCATTAAGTGCGACTGGTAGGAAAAAAAAAACAAACGCAGTTCTCTCTCTCTCCCTCTCACCATAAAAGAAAATAGATATTTGAACGATATTACCGATAATTGCAGCGAATGAAATGCGCCGCTCGACGCTCTCATTTTGCCGTTTGCAATGTTGTTCTGCGGCTACGAGGCAAAAACATAAGAAAAACAGAGAAGAAATCGAAAAGTTAACACACAAAAAAAAAAACAAAACAACAACGTACACACCATAAGCATGAGAATGAGGAGGTTTTCGAAAAACGAAAGATAACCGTATACAGTTTTAAATGCTTTGAAAGTTTACGAATAAATGGAAATGATTACTGCGAAAAGTAAAACGAAACATTGAGCAGTCGCTTGTCTATGGGCAATGAGTGAGTGAGAAAGAAACCGTGTACAAGGAAAATTGGTGCGCTACGCTTTACAAGCGAGACCGACGATGGCAGGCGGGCAAGAATCGGTAGAAAACTAAAATAAAAGAAACACAACCGGCAAACAAACAAAACAAAAACCAACAAACATTAGATATCTAGGAGTTTTCGGTTTTTGCCTCGATATTTTTAAGGAAAAATCAAGGATTTGCGTAGTTTTCAATTTGTTTCTCAATGTGTGTGTGTGTGTGTGTGTGTATGTGTATGTGCATTTGCATGGTGCGGGTGCACGCTGGCAATGATATTCTCGCTCGCTCTCATTCTCTCTTACTCGTTCTCATCCTTACGCTCCAACTCTCGATTTCGCCCGCTGCTTCGTTCTTCTTTGCCTCGAAGAAACTTTTCACCAATTCCATCGTATGCAAATGGTGCATATTATCACCATCTGAACGCGCATTTATCGTGAGTAATCTTTATAGTTGATAGTTTGGATTTTAGTGAATTTTCTCAATATTCTTACCGAAACAAATATTCACAGCTCAGCACATACATACGAATGCATTAGCTTCATTTATTCGATCGCTCGCTCGCTCGCTTGCATTGCAACAATGTGCTTGTTTCCCATGCCACCCTTTTCCAACCAACGAGAGTTTGTTTATGCTGTTTTATACGAAGTTGAACATGAACAAATATACATACACTCATTTTGCCCTTATGCCGAATAACATTCACACACAGACACACACACACCGAATACCGATTGCAGTCGTTATGCAATTCCATCAGCATAAAGAAGTAAATTAATTACTTTTCCACTTAGTTCGCATTTTCCAGTTTGTTTTTCCCGTAAGCACAACTCATTCGCATTACACACACACACGTTCATACTTAGAAGAGCTCTCTTCGAGCAGCCAATTTGAATAACAACGCACAATAAAAAGTTTTCGATAAATTCACAATTATTTGACTTTTAATGTATTTGCTTCCTCTTGATTTTTTTCTCTCTTTCTACTTTTATTTGACTATTAAAAACGTATTTTTTTCTCTCTTCTTCTTCGACGATGGGGCGCAAAGTGTTGAAGCGTTGTATGCATTTCGATAATGCTTGAGTTTTGTGCTACGTATAACAAACATCTTTAAGAATGATTTCGCAATGAAATCATACGCAGAATCATTTTCTGATCGGCATTTTAGCGAACGATTTTCCCAAGTTAGCAATGTCAATTTGGCATAACCTTCAATAACCTCCATGTGATGGCATAACTATGAAATTCATCGTTGGAACCCCGCTTCATTGAGTGCATAAGAAGTCAATAAATTCGAAAAGAAAATTGCGGAAAACTTTTGCTTGACTCAGCTTCCGAAACCAGTTTGACCTATAACAATTGACACATTTCCCATATTCGATGGATATGGTGAGATCGGAGAATGGTTTTAGGGTTACACATTTAAGTACATTTCTTTGTTGACATTCTTAATTCCTGTGGCGAAAAAGCCGCTTGGTGGTCGGTCATGGTCGTGGTGCATGTGAGTTTGTTTTACTTCAATCCAAGCAACAATCGCTGTAAATTATCCATATTAAATAATTTCCTTTCTGGGTGTGTGTGTGTTTCGTTTTTATTGTGTGCTGTAGGCATCTATCGATTTGATTTAGTGTGTGACGCGCGAAGATTTTGGATTGAATCATTCGTAATCGATGTCGTAACACTTATTACTCTTTTTTGTCGATTTTGTCGAAACTTTTCCAAACAATGTCGTTCATCACAATACCGTTTGATATTTGTATAGAAAAACCGGAAAAATACTCTATCGATTTGTGATTATTAACTATTCGACAATGGGTCTAATAATAGCTTGAACACAGAACGAAAAAAAAAATCGAATTCGACCACACCGTGTGTGTGTGTGTGTTAAACGCACGAAAGCCCACCAACGAAATCACGCTTCTAGATGAATATTCAATAAAATATAACATCAAAAATCGCAATTACACATTTAATACAAAATGCTATTTCGACTTTTGTGTATACGATATTATATGGTTCGCGGACGTTCGTATCGTATGCATGCGTTATAAAAACCCCAAACCTGGGGTGAAAATGTATAAATATGAGCGAGGAGAAAAAAAAGTGCCATTGAAAATGGAAACATATGGCCGTGCCATATAGGATATAGCACAATTACAACCACCGCTCTTTCACTCATTCTCAATTTTTCCGTTGTTGTTATCATCTTCGTTCGATCTCCCACAAATATTTTCGGGTGAATTTTCTTATGGAAAATTGGAATCAATCATTAGTCTAATAGCGATACTATCTATCTATAGCTAATTTTTCGGTTTTGTTATACCGTTTGTGAATAAAAATCGAGCGCATGTATTCACCTGTTTGGATGGGAACATCGTGCGTTTTTCCTTCATTGTCCCATACACACACATTGGTTAATATTTAATTTTCGCGCACGGTGACCATATATGAAAAAAAAAGAAAGCCAAAACGAACCAAACAAAAAACAATAGTGCCGAGTATATAAGTAATTACACAATTATACGCAAGCTTCAGAAGAATTACATTCAATTGATTGCGCTTCGCGTATGATTTTCTTTCATGCTACCGTCCGTATGAATTAATGAACTTCGACATGCTCTTCACAATTATATAGACACTTTACATGCATATCTTTTAGGCACGCATCACAATTATCGTGGTGGTGTTGTTTTTCATTCAAAATAGAACAGGACATGGGACAATCAAATTGAAATCTTCATCAAAACGAAATAATGAGTGTAAATCTTCGGGTTGCATTGATCCAGTTTTAATCTGCATAGACAATGAAAATGATAAAAATCTTCATAGACAAAAACCAAATTATAAAACGATTAAAAATGGAATTTGACTCTTCGCCAAAACGATTAATTCATTCTTTTCACAACGACAAACATTCGAGTCGAATGGGAAAAAAATCGCATGAAATGAAAAAAATGTCATTTTTTTGATATGTTCAAATCATTTTGAGTTTTTTTTTTTTCATTTCAATTGATTCGCACAGAAAAATGTGGTGGCATTTCAATGGAACTGTTTTTTTTCTCCTTTATACAAACCGAAAGCAAATTCTATTATGAAAAAAAAAACTGTCCATTGATTATCAGTAAATCAAACGCGTTCACTCGGACGTTGACAGTCATTATTATACGCGGATTATTGTTAAATGGCACTTTTTTTTCTAGCCAACCCGGCATTCTTCGTTCGACGCACACACACACACACGAACCAGGGTGATGAGCATGGGTAATATGTCACAGTTTGCCATGGTTTACAAATTGATCGGCAAATTGTACAAATATCCTTTCAATGCAAATTTAATCGCATAAACATATTAAGTGCATGGATTTACCGGTTTTGGGTTCTCATACAATCAAGATATGGATTTTTTTCGGTTTTTCGGACAAAAGATACACCCGATTTTATGTAAAGTAATTGAGATGAGAAAAAAGAGAAGAAAAGATTGGCTTTATTCGAGCGACATGTCGACCAATTTATGATTACAAGTAAACTAAAACTCTTAATTGAGTCGAACATTTTCGGATGGGAAATAAAATGACCCAAGTTCTCATCGCAAATATGTCACATATGTGTAGCCTATTCGAAGTTCGATACACTGATGAGAAACCAGTTTATCTCGATATTCCTCCGGAGGAAACACATTCGGGCGAAACCATTTTGGAAGAAATGACCAGTAAATTACATTGAAATTCATTTCGTTTTCATTTGACAAAAATAAGTCGTATTTTTCCCACTGATTAAGATAAATCCTTTAATTCAGTTTTAGCAATCGAGTCATTTTTGCCATTTCAAACGGAGAATGGTGACTCTAGTTGATCTTATGCCAAACTAATAACCATTGTTAAAGAAGACACAGAGAAAAAACACAAGCACACACACACATAGCCATTAAAATGATATCCAAATGCTACGGTAAATGTGAATGCTAAACCGATGACCGACCCAATTTAGATTATAGTGCGAAACGAATCACATAAAACGATGCAAACATTTTACTCGCTTCGTTCGCCATCTCTTTCTCTCACTCTAATTTTCTTTGGCTTGCCAATCGTTTTCTTTGTCGAATTATTACGCATACATGTTTGCCGCACGACGTATTTGTGACATACAGCAGTGACCCTTTCAATACCGGGCACGTACTGATGCAGAGCATCCAAGTCGGGTTTCTGGCATGAACAGTGAAAATATATTCATTTTTTGGACTTGAAAAGTACATTTGAGTCGAAAATCTGTGATGATCTGCGTCCAATTGGAAAGCAAATACTTTAGACTCTCCGTAAGAACTCAAAAAACTCTTCGCGTGATACCAGCAAAGTATACTTTACTAGTAACAACACACATTTTAATTCGATTTCTTGATCGAGTACGGCCGAAGTCTGCCTTTAAATCGAACACAGAACGCCTCAAAGCAAACGAAGGGCACATTTGCATCGATTTCCGGCCCTGGCTTGGCTATTAGCATACGAAAACATGTTTAAGGGTTACAAAATTTGCTCTCATATGCTTGACCGTTTTCTAATAAGTTAATTCAACCATTTGAAATGTATTGGCTATAACTTTTATGACAATACACTTACTGTCCGAGCTCTTGCGTTTCTTTGTTTTTTTTTTTTTAGATTCGGTTCAACCGAAATAGAAAATATTCTTTTGTACATTTTCTTCTCTTCATTTTCGACCGGTGATAGAGTAAATGAGAGAGAGAGACGGAGAGGGTGAGAGTATGACATTGGACAAATCTTTAGATTTACCGAATCATTTGCGGATTTGTGCATCTGTGTCTGATGATTGGAGTCCATCCGAGTGGGATGTAACAACATCCTTACGCAAATCTCGGCAATGCTTTGGATTTTAAGCATTTTGATTCAAGATAACATTGGTCACATGAACCAATTCAATGTAAAATAATTTCGAGATTGTGCTCCAGCATGTTGTAATGTGTCACAAGTGATTCGGTGTCTTTTTTCTCTCCTACCGTCCATCTATGTTTCCATCTCTCCATGCTGCCGCATGTGTTTTGTGCAACATTTTAAGAATAAGAACCGGACGATTGAATCTAACGCAACTGTAATCGTATGCCTCATACGTACACGCTCTTTTTACTGACCAGCACCATCTCATTTGCATTCATTATCTTCGATTCAAATCTGAAAACATTTCATCTACATATTGGCTCTACATATATCCAGTATGAATTAGAGTAAGTCTAGTGAAACGGCAAATTAGTTTCACACTCGTATAAGATTCAATTTTCGACTGTGTCTTTTTTTCTTGCTGCTGTTGTCTTTTGTGTTTTGATGTTGCGTATGGAAGAGATTCAAAGCAAAGATTTTGCGTACGTCCGGTTATTCATTGGTTTTCAAAGTAAAAGGGTAATTTTCCCCTTGATAAATTCACACCGGTTTTTTTCTTCTCTCTCTCTCTCTCTCTCTTTCTCGAATGATGCCATTGCGGCGATTAGTTTTCATAATTTATTGCTGTCCGTTGCTAGTTTTGGGCCATTCCGTTTAGAACGATCGTTGTCCACTTTCTATCTCGTTAACATCTTCTTCTTTCATGTTTTTTCGTTGATTATTTCTCTGCTCAATCGAAAGAATTATCATTTCGTATGACCCTTTTCAAAAATTGTACCATGTAACCGCATGCAAAACAGAATTAATTCAACAAATATACAGCTTTTATATATAAGCAACGAACTGGCACCCGAAAAATCAGTGCCACTTTTGGCCGTTGCCACTGATTTTGCATCGGCAACAGTCGAACGCGATGCAATGATATTTTCGTATGTCTAATTCAATACTACTCATTTTTCGTCATCCTTGTGCATCAATACAATTGTATTCGTAATGTAATGCCACCAATTTGTGCAAACACATTAAAATTCAAATTCACAACTTGAGTTCGAGTTCCGCTCCTCTCATTGCATCATTATATATTATTCCACTGCTTAGCTCCTAGATGAAATTTTGTTCTTGACATTGAAATAAAATCAAGTGAATGCTTGGATAAAATCGAATACATGCTCTTAAATTGCCACTCTTAATCCTTGCAGAAAATGCAAATTCATTCCACCTGATGGTCACACAGTCAACCAAATACATGACTTTAATAATTTAACTCGACTGTATCAAAATTCATATATTTGTATACTCATGTATTTGTACATGCAAATGACTCGCTGCTTGCCCAATTCGAATTGTGGAAAACTTTTTGATACTTGATTTAAAATTGGTGCAATTGTCCATATACAAAGTAAAAGATTGATTTCATTGTAAATATTAATAAAGTTCTTTTTCGTGTTTTTCACACATACACTCTCTTTCTCTCTTTTTTTCCCATTCCAGCATTATTTCGTACTCAATCATCATCATTTCAGTAAAAACAAAACAAAAAACAACAACCAACAATTGAGGTCCGAAATTGATCCGAAAATACAAAGGAAAATTGAATAAAGTGAGTACCATATCTTGTTTGATTTCAATGTTGCACACGTGCATATCACAAATTTCAAATTATATGTATATACATAGAGTAATTTTTATGTATAAAAATTATAAATGTCGGCCCCGCGCGCGCAATATTGACATAATGCCAAAAAAGTGCCGAAAAAATAAAATAAAACAAACGAAATGAATTTTAACAACACAAACACAACGAAATTTCACTGGATCGTGTGTATGCAATGCACGTAGAAAGTGTAAAAAGTGCATATTATTTATATTAAGCTTTTTTAAAAAAATCGATAATGATATCAAATTATTAAGCAAATGAAACCCAAATGATTTATACACTTTATGTGTTCGAAGAATCAATTTTTATTGATTCTTCATTTGTTTTATTACCGAAGCGAGAGAGAGAAAAAAGCGTACAAACACACACTGCGGTTTTTCACAACAACGCAAGAGAAAAAAGTGTGAGCTGTAGGAAAAATTAAACATGAAACCAGAGATTGAACAACAACGAGGAAAAAAAGTATGCGCCTGACATTGTTCGGGTGAATAACAGATGAAGTTCACATTTAGTTGTGTGTATGTGTCTTTTTTCTCTCTCTTTTTCTTTTTGTGCAATTTTCGCGTCCTCTACATAAATAAAAAAAAAAAATCACAACCCTCATGCAAATATATCCACGTGCTCTGCTGAACGACAACGACGACGATTCTGTTGTTTGGCAAGCATGTGCTCCACAAGTCAAACAACAAAAGTTGTTCCCTTCTTTTCTCTTTCTCTCTCTGTCTCTTGCCCACTCTCGAGATAGAGCGAAGAGTAAGAGTAAACGAAGCGCCGTTAAGAGGTAATGTCTCTCCCTATTGCTTGCAATCACAATACCGTAGGCGATTCGGAAGTGATTTCATTTCGCAATCTGCATTACGTGTGGATAATTCTCTCGCTCTTATTCGAGGCCCATTTTCACCAAGTTGCTCATCGGATCAGTTATTATTTGGATACGTTTAAAGAATCTTACCTCAATCTCATGGCGACTATATGAATGAAAATGAGCAAATAATCGCTGATATCAAAAACAAAAACAGAAAACATCCATATGGCTATGCCGAAAATCTTGTTGCCGTTTACTTCCCCCCCCCCCCCCTCTCTCTCTCTCTCTTTGTCGCAAAAACCCTCGATTTAATGTGTTTATCTTCTTATGGTTCACCTTATCGCTGTGTTGTCATCGTCTCAAAAAAGCCACAACGACTATTTAGTCAAATGGATTAACGGTAAAATTAAGAGAGTGTGTGTGTGGTGCGTGAGACCGCTTTTGCTTCCCATACATCGGCTGAGATGTGATTTTACCGAATTTCTTCTTTCATCAGTATGAATCAATAACTGAAAATGCGCTACGTGAGACTGTGCAACTTTTGTGTCTCTAATGAATCTGAGCAAAAGTTCAAAAGATACCGAAATGAGTGTGTATTTGTGTGACTGGAGGGAAGTGAACCCGAAAATGTAATGCAATGTTTTGATAGTAATAAACATAATGTTGGTCTCCCCTGCACGTTTCGGATCCGTCGCATGGTCATTGTATTTTATTGGAAAACATATCATATGATAGGTGTGCGCACCGAAACCCATTCATTTAATGGTGCTAGTTTTCTTCATCCATACACTCATTGACTCGCATAAAACAAAAATAAAGAGCTCAAGTTCTTATTTTTATCGCTGGCAAAAATCACGCGAGAGTGGGAGAGAGAGAGAGAGAGAGTATGGCGACTACGATATACAGTCTTATTTGTTTGATATGCAAATTGATCTCTCGATTCAGACAATTGTTTTCGCACGTATCCTTTTTGAGCCAAATTTATCCTGCACACCCGTTCGCTTGCTCGTCCAGCTTTGTATATCGCATGAAATACAGCTAAAGCTGAAATCATTTGATTCGGTATCACATACACACCGAGAAACACACATGCCACGTCGAGAAAACAAAGCACGTGGTGCTTGTTATATGATTGTGCTGCTGCTTTTACATTGAAAGGTGGTTTGATGCTTTATTAGATAGCAATCTTTGTGTCTATTGATTAACGAAGGGTTTTGAACTCGTGCACACACACGTATATCATTTAATGACTTCCATTGAAACTAACAAGTGTACAATTTTGCAATTTCAAAACATTTTGAATACGGTTTTGAGTGTATTAAGATGGAATTTAGTTCGTTGAAAAGTGAGAATACGACATCAAATCTTTATTTTGATCGGGCGAAGGCAATCCAAAGACAATACTGAGCAAAGAAACAATATCCGGAAGAGACAAAACCAAAATTTTGAATGAAACACATTCAATCGAATGTGTGATTAGATTGTTAAGATTATGTGTGATTAGGTAGGATTTTAGCAGAACAAAGGTCGATGATTTTTATCAACTTTAGGTTACGAGTTGATTTTTAGCATATTTAGATTAGAAGACACGTGGAATCTTTTCCGTCTTAGATGAAATTCAGTTCCAATGTTTAAGAAGAGCATCGTTCCGATCTGCATCGATTTGGGTACTCATTCGTTTTTCTTCCGTTTTTCCCTGCAAAAAAAAGCCAAATTCCCTGCGCTTCGCTATCGGAATGTGAATCACAAAGTACACAATTGGACGTTAACATATGAATGAGTAAAAGGATAAAGTGAATGCAGACCATGCAACGATTCATTTATAGCAATGTAGCCCACTCAAAAATAGTGTTTTTCTCTCAATTGAATTGGTAAAAAATGGGAAATAATTAAAACTTCTTAGTCCTGAGCACAGGAACAGTATTCATTGAACACTTGAAATCATGCTTGATGTTGAATTTCGTAGTATCAGTTAGCTATAGACACATTTCTTTGACACTTGATACACTCGTTAGGAGTTTAGTTTTGAACAGAATTTTTGTCACATTTTTTTGGTCTCACTCGAAAATTTGAAGAGATCTTAGTTTTTTTTTTGTCTCGTTTTAGACTTTTTTTCATTGCCATTTTGATTTTTGTTTCGCAGATTTTCGTTAAATTTTGAGGTTATTCAATGTGAAAATGTTATAACGCGGCCATAAACGACATTACAATTACTTCGTTCATAAAAAGGTTTTTTTCGGGTTTTTCAAATAGGAAGATAAGTAGCTTCATTTGAATCAACAGTTTCATGCAAAAGAAGCGTATGCAAACGAGAAAGCGTGTGTGTGGTATCGATGGTGCGCGAGTCGTCGAGAGAGAGAGAGAGAGAGAGAGAGAGAGCTCGGCCCGTTCGTATTATTGTCCGTATTTAATTATTGTATAGTTTATGGCTCGGTTTCGTTGCGACAGACCGAGCCTCGTTGCTCAAGTGTGTGATGGCGTTTTTTTTGGATTGAGAAAAAATATGGGAACGTCTCCGTAGTATTTACCGAATCATTGTGACAATTAGATGTTCGTTTTCATTACAATTAAGTGTGTGTACGTTAATGTTTGTTCGAAGAAAACGTAAGAAAACACTTCTCACCGTTGGATCAATGGGAGCGCGTATATTTAAACGCATAAGAATATATAATCATAATGGGAATGAAGAGAGTGTGGTGTAATTGAAATTAACCGTAAACATTCACACGCACAACAAAAATGTCTTAACTGGCACGTATGGCATTAGGTGCGGTGAGCGAGTGTGTGATGATAACATATGAGCTGATAGTTTCGCTCTTTTTTTTGTTCCTTATTCGCACCACGCGCACGCTTCGCCTCACTTGTGGGCTTAGGTGTTGGTTCTCTTTTTTCGGCTTCTCTCCTCTGTATTCATAATTTATGAAGCACCCGAAAGTAATCAAGAATTGCGTTTCGTTTTTGGAATAATAAAAAAAAGTGGCCGAAAAGTTGAGAAAATCTTTGGTGGCTGTTTATTCCGAAACGAAATGACTTCACACAGACATGGATATAAATTCCACAGATCGTTGTGAGGTGTGGCGATTAATCCTTGGGGAGTCTTGATGATGATGAGTTTTTCACGCTGAAAATTGATGATTTTTATTTTCGAGCTTTTTTCGTCGTCGTCGTCGTGGTCATATAAACTATTTTTTTTTCACTCGTTCCTTCACATTTTCAATTTACGCTCTCTTTGCGCGCCAGCACACAAACACACACACCAGCAAAGCGGCACAAGAAAATTTAAGTGATATTATTCAAAAGGCAAATGCTGTTAATGTCAAAGACCCATGCATTATCACACAAGTGTGTGTGTCTCACTCTTATTTGTAATGAATTACTTGAATATTATTATGACGCTTGCGCGCGCGCGCGCTTTTGCACACCCAATGTCCGAGTCCAATGGTGAGCGCGATCGCGCACGCACACCATACATTCTACAGCACAGTAAGAGAGTGTAATATCGGAGAACACCATATGAGACATTGGTTTGTGTATCGCGCGCGACAGCTTGATGGCAAAAAATCACCTTTGGGCCAAGAAACGACACATTTGGCTTTCGCCATATCGGGGCTTTCACTTATCTATTTTCATATACATATCAAAAAACATTTTCCTAATGAATGCGTCTATTGAAACCAACCATTGCACCCGTTGCTAATGATGGATAAAGGAATTTCATTTTGACCAACAATAACAAAAACAACGACAACAAACAAGGAATCATGTAGGTGTAAGCCATACGATATATATATATATATATATATACCTTGAGATCATTTGAGATCTCTCAGTGAGGTGCGGTTAGCTACGTTCATGTAATTATTGTTGTTGTGAACTGTAAAACATCAACGAAGAGCAACGAAATATAATAGAATTTCTTTTTTCTCTCTATCTATGTCTCTTTCATTTGTTCAATGGATTTTAGCTACCGTTTCCATATTCAAAACACATTATTGCAAGTTGAATGAAGAAATCGTTTCCCTGTCCAGTGATTATCCGGTTCAGTTTTCGAGTCATTCACATTATCATGCAAAACAAGCACAAGTTATGACACCCTCGAGCACTTGAATCGACATCAAACGAATGTCCGTTTACAGTCAATTTTGCTATGGTGTTTGCGATTTGACCGCTTCTCAAAACCCTTGTAGTTTTTGATAAATTAAAAATCTCAAATATCCAACCGATAAAATGAAATCAGACGAGAGAACTGTTCATAATTTCTGAAATGTTACCACTTGAATTGAATGGCAAACACTTTTCCAAATATATATATATATATGTATATATTTTTGGGGCAGCTTCGACTCCACGTCAGATATTTATCAACAACAAAGGTGGAAAAATTGCTTGCTTGCAAATGTTTCAAAAGCAATTTTTGACTACAGCGAGTACAGGGTTGAAGACTTTGGTACACCGTTTGCATGAAAATCCACATAGTTCAATAATATTGAGCCATGGATGGGGCTATTAAATGGTTTCGATTCAAGTTCGATTCAAACGGTTGTTATTACACACAGTTGACCAATGTATCGTTATCGCATTGCAATTCGACCATCCATACATAAATAAATATATATATATATATATGTTCATCCCAATACAAATATATTTTGAATCTCAGAAACCGCATTTCGAACACCATCGATATGGTTTTGTCTTTCAAACTTACGGCTTGGACATTTTGTTGTTAAGATGGCACAATGAATATTTACCAATAATTTATTGTTTTCATTATGGTATTTTCGGTTTATTGTCTTTCAATTGTGGACCAAATTCTGGGGAAAGTGTGGATAGCGGAGGCGAGAGGATGAGGTGAAAGGTAGAAATAAAGAGAAAACGACACAAATGGAAGAGAATGAAGAGTGAAAGAGAGCAAGATGGGCTATCTACAGCTAAAACTGTATGGGAGACAAAAAGAATCAATGAAATAGCATTGCGTTGAGATTGCATCTGATTCAGTGCTTGGCAAATTGTTTTGAATTTAAGCTATGTTGAACAATAAAAATAATATAATTTTATTGATTATTCGTTTTCGAAAGTTTGAGCAAAGCCATGCCAACCAGCAAGAGAAGAGTCATACACATAGACACCGTGCAAAAAAAAATGTGTGGCGCATAAACAATTCACAAATATTGAAATTGACTTTTCATTTAACGCAAAAATTGTTTCGATTTCGAGGCCTCGAATTGAATGAAATGAATTGCAAATGAAAATTAAGTATAAACCGTACAAATTGCGTGTACTCTCGGGCGGAAGCACAGAGTTTTGCTGTCGGATCGATATAAATGTTTGGGGCGAGGGGAGCAAACGAACGAATGCACAAGCCGACAGGTTGATATCAATTCTCATTTGGAATTTCGCAATCCAGTTGCAAACAATCACGAAACGATAAAGTGTTGACCAAGATGAAATGCCATCAATAAGTTATGCATGTTTAGCTTCTCTTTCACTCTCACCCCGAAAAAAATCTTCAATAAAATATTGTTCTGAAATGGATTGAGTGTGGAGTGTCGAGCTATAGTTTGTATCGAAAATTGATGATCGATGTGACAATAATTCAATGTTGCAATTTCACCAAGTCTCTCTCTCTCTCTCGCCTTCTCCGTCGATTCACAAGAAAACTGGGTTATAGACACATTATCCTTTATAATCGCTTTAATAGGTGACTTAAATGGAATTTAATGTATCATACTGAATACACGACGTTCTTTGTTTTTTTTTCCATGACGATAGTTGACTTGGTTATTTGAATAAAATGCTTTGCACGCGATGTGCCTATCGACCAAGAGACATACACTGTGTGTGTGCGTACTCCCCCTTTGATTGAAAAACGTGTGTGCCGAACAAAAGAGAGTGGCCCTCGAATTTCGTATTCCGCACATTGTGTTTTGAATAAAGTTTACGGTACTGAGTCGGCAGTCGAGAGCGTTTAAGATTAATACAGAAAATTTTCAAAACTTATTCCAGTGAATTTCTTTCCGCAAAACGAACACAAAGAGAAAACATAGAGCGATAGAAAGAGAGACAATGAATACAACATAAACAAAACAAACGTAAATCCGGTCATCGCAGGATATTTTAGAATTAATTAATGATGCTTGCGCTACTATGGTCGGTCTGTCGCTGTCTCTCTCTCTCTCTCTCTCTCTTTCTCTTTCTCTAGCGTGCGCCTACTCGCGCCTTTTCGAAACGGATTCGCGATTCTTTTAATCATCACTTGAACATTTGCATGGCCCGAAGAGATTTGCCGTTCATTTCTTTCCTTGTTTCATAATGACATTACAACAAAATTTCTTTTTTCTCTTCAAATATTTTTTTCTCGTATGACAGCTCAGCCAAAATGAGCGCGGCCGCATATTTTGGTATAGAGTAGAAAACTCATTTTGCAATATAGAGCTAGTGATCGTATTTAAAATGTAATTAGATATGTGTTGAGTGCGTACAAAATGTGGAACAAGAATCCTTTTTTTTTCTCGGATGTTGTGCAAAAAAAACAATTGACAAACCAACAGCGTCTTCGTTCATTTGACGAATGGCTGGCGGCCGTTAACTTCACAAACTTCGAAAGGATTACGTGGTTTTTTTTTTCATTTTGTTGAGGGGGAGAGCAAAAAAAAAGATGAAGTTGGCTCCTTATACAGACTTAAATCGAAAAGTTGCGGTCGTCCATAAGAATGCGTTGAGAACGAAGAATGGATATTTTTGAAATGGAGAAAGAGAGAGAGAGAGAGAAAGAGAGAGAGAGAGAGAAGGAGAGAGAAATTGCAAAGAGGAAAGAAGCGAAATTTTTTCGCTTGTCTGCAAAAACTAAAAAAGAGAAGAAAAAAATGGCGAATCGGATGCATTGTGAAAATCCGTTAGAAAGAGCAGCGATATATATTTAAATTGGCGCTAATACCTCATGCAGCGCATTTCAGTCGAATGCATGCCATCACATCTCTCTCTCTCTCTCTCTCTCGCTAACTCGCACACACCAAACCAAAAATGCCAGAGTGATATTGTCTATGGCCGACGTAAGCCACTTTGGTATACGATCTCGTTCTCGCTCGTATGTAATGTATTTATATTTGAATGTAGCTATAAATTAGATTGCCAAAGCCAGTGTCGGTGTGCGGGCGCTTTGGATCTCTCTCTCTCGCTATGCCCACCATGTGTGTGTGTGTGTGTATGCACTAGATACACTGCAATCCAATGCAATCAAATGAGCAAAATTGCATTTACGCACAAAAGAATTGACATTCATCAGCCGAGCATCGACATACAACCCACTCGCCTCTCTCTCACTCTACCGGGCTTATTCGTACTTGCAAGCGCGAGTAGTGTCGTGGCGGCCTCCGCAGCATCAATAGCAGCAGTAGCCTACGAGCTGAAAAATTTGCCATAGTTATTAATTAAAGTTGTTTTAAATCTACAAAAACAAAAACTTGGAACACAAAAACAACAATAACAATAGCCCACACAGCAGTGGCAGCGGCGGCAGCAACAACAGCACTGTCCAACGCATATATTCCGGTAATGCACACACCATTAGCAAACATAGAATCTCTCGGTGCATTTGCGTCTATCACGCGAAACTTGATATGGAAACTCTTCATCAGAGATGGAAAGCAAAAATATGCGCGCATCGAACAAATTCAAAAAAGTGGACAGAGAGCGAATGAGATCCAATGCAAATGAACGAATGGAAAAAAACAACACATGCACACACATACACACGCAGAAAGAATGGAGTACGCGAAATCTGTTAAAAAAAATTAGGCATAGCGTGAAAAAAGCACTGTGCAAAATTGCAAATGCACTAGATGGACAAACGCACTAAAAATTTTGCATGACGTTTTTACGTTTCCCGCGTCATTCCATTATTCCCTTTCTTGTTGCCAATGCTCTTGTGTGTATATGCTGTACTGTGCACCGCCACTCGCTGCTCTTTCTCACACTCCACCATGATGAATGCACTAGATGCGCTCACTGGCTAAAACGAATAGGCCCGAATGCAATATATGCTGTTGATGTTGTGTTTTTTTCTTCTCCTTCTTTCCTCTCATTCTTCTTTCGTCCTCGTATTTTCGGTTACGTACTATCGGTATGTGTTATGGTTGTGCTGGTGCTCTGTTTGAAAATATCTGTATATTTCCATTGGTTTATCGGGTATATCGTCTAGCTCGAAAAACTCGAAGATACAAAGGTTGAAAAAGCTTTGTTAACATTCATAAACAACAACAACAAATCAAATTTTATTTCACGCTGCTGCGGCCGCTCTCGCTTCTTCTTCTCTTTCTCTCTCTCTCTCTCTCTATGTCGAAATATCGTTTTGATAGTGCACCGACGTTCCGATATTGACGTGGGTTTTAGCGCGCGGTGTGCGGCGCGAGTATATGTGATTTTGCTTTTTCCGAATCGCGTCCATACATGCACACGCATACACTTTACAGTCATTTTTCCTGTGTGCATATCGGGGCTCTCACACTCATCGCGTTGCGCGCACCGCACTACACACCAAAAATATTCACAACCGACCGATTCGCTTTTTCCCTTTTTACCCAAAAAGAATACACACGGAACCAAAACACACGACGGCCTATATACAATTAACACACGCACAACACAGATCATCAGCAAAATTCAACGATACAAAAAAAAATGCAAGTTTTTTTATATCGCGTTGCACACACAACACATGAAAAACCCGAAATGAAAAAAAACCACGCTGTGGATAGAGAAGAGTATGCATAAATCGTAAACCGTGCGACGGTGGAATTGGAATTGGATGTGTGTGCATTCGACGAACACAAAATATATGCAATGAGAGTTTTTTTTTTCCTGAAAGAAAAACTTTTAGTTTAACCACTGGAGCTCTCGTCTATATGACAATGTTTAAACGCAATCCCTAATTATTCCATCTATGGCCAGCGCGCGAGTGTGTGTGTATGTATGTGTATGTGGAAAAGGCTCTATGGTTCCCTTTTAAAATCATCGCGCGCGCGAACCCGAACGATAGGCAATGCAAACGTCCAAAAAGCGAACACAAAAATCAAAATACAAAATAAAAAAACGAATGAACGATCGAAATACAAAAAAAACAACACCACCACCACCTTCACCACCACCAGCAATAACAACAACAACGCACATAAAACACGCAACAAAAATATAGAGAGAAACTCAACAACAAAAACACATATACACATATGCCTGTTAAAATGAAAATACAAAAATTTTCGATAGCAAATATTGAATGAGAAAATGTATGCATTGCACTAATCTCATATGCTTTTCGGCTGTTTTCCGCAAACGAGAGATGGCTGGGTCCATCCGCTCTCTCTCTCTCTCTCTCTCTCTCTCTCTCTCTCTCTCTCTCTCTC
>NW_022601406.1:2313432-2363667 GCF_009176505.1 Sitodiplosis mosellana | reverse complement strand
CTCTCTCTCTCTCTCTCTCTCTCTCTCTCTCTCTCTCTCTCTCTCTCCATCCATCCATCCATTTTCAGTTTTCCTCCAAAATGCCAACCAACGAAAATCGAATGAAACAAATACGCACCACGGTACGAAACGATACGAGAAAATCAGCAACAGCAACAACGACCAAAGCAGCGGGCTCGTTTGTTTCGGTTGTGTGTATTCTATGTATATGGCACTCGAATCGAAAATGCAAATGATGCATTTTGACTGCTCTGTATCTGCGTTGCGATATTGTTGCATATTTTATATGAGTACCCCCCAAAAAATGGTCGTACATGTTGCGAGAGAAGCGCATTTCAAAATCTTTGTCAAGTTACATTTTGCATAACATACAAATGCACACACACACACACACACACACACACACACCATCGCTTTTTGATGATCGACAAAGAGTGAGTGGGAGCGGGAACAAGAGCAAGAGAGATAGAGAGATAGAGAGATCGGGCCAGAGAATAAACCCGTAAATAAAAGTCGCCTATTTTATTTATGCTTATTTCTATGCCCTTCGATGTAATATATATTGGCAGCGGGCAATCACGAGATGGATTTTCGGCGGTTTCAAAATTTCCTGACTCGATGGTAATTCTCTCATCTCTATGCACCTTTTTTTAAAACCATTCTCATTCGCGATCGTATAATGTTTGTTGCTGTTGTGGTCGTCAGTGATGCATTTTGCGTATATTTTTTTGTCTATTTGGTCATCATCGTCGTCTTCGTTTTCTCAACAGGCATATAACCGTTAATCATGAAATTGTCTGTGTCCTGTCGCATATAGAGACGTTTTCTCGCGCCATATAATCTCATACCATGAACAGAAACGCATATTTGAGGACGACAGAGAGAGAGAGTGAGGTGGACAGAGAAATGCGGGAATGAGAGAGCCACAGCCAGAGTCAGAGCGAGTACGAGAGAATATCCATTACAGTTGAATTATGGTTTACTAATTGAATCAAAAGTCATTAAGTTCGAAACATGCACTTATCGGTCATTACCTTTTTCAATATCAAACCGTAAACTGGCGCGATTTTGTGTAACTTTTTCGCATCGGTGCTCATGTTCAAGCCGTATGCTGCTTGAGAAAGCAAACTGAAATAATCTACACCGGGCGGAAAAACAAAATTGGATTTTTTTAAAACAAAATCAACCGATTTAAAAAAAACCAACTCACACCATTGAAGCGATGGTATACTTTCGGCAGAGGGCTTTTTTCCATTTTCATATTGAAAATAAGCTGAAACACATGCTCAAGTGTGGATTTCGACTTACTTTCGAATGGATAGTATCTGACTGGTTTGAATATTCACCTTTCCGGTTGTATTTTTAAACCAGCATCATTATTTTTGCCCATTTGATTTGTCTTTACGCTGAAGCAGTTTTTTGTAGTAAAAAAAGCTGTTCATCACAAGACCATAGGAAGGTATGGAACAACATTTGTTGCTACTACTGCAATAGTTAGCTATGGTTTGTCTTTTGACTCTTAAATCATAAGCTATGAGCAATTTTCGCGCACAGTTTTTTGGTTATAAGCTGAGAGGAACAAACGATAACCGACGTTCGGATAAAATATTGCAAGAAAAGAGGAAAAATAATACTTGTTCGCTTTGATTCAATTTGCATCGTAAATAATAAGAGGGAGAGAGTTCCACAAAAAGCATAGCGGTGCAACGATAATACTACGCGCCCTAACTACGTTATGCAAACTACATGACGTAGAGCACTACGCGCCCCGGCACGTTTGTATGGGCAGTGCATCGCTATGACAAAAAGTATGGAGAATTATGAGAAAAAATATTTCATAAACAAAAATATGCAATATATTACAAATACGTTTCCCGTTTTCTCAAGATCAATCTTTCTAAGATTGATGGGCAATCGAACAAACA
This sequence comes from Sitodiplosis mosellana, assembly GCF_009176505.1. Taxonomy (NCBI): domain Eukaryota; kingdom Metazoa; phylum Arthropoda; class Insecta; order Diptera; family Cecidomyiidae; genus Sitodiplosis; species Sitodiplosis mosellana. The sequence goes on along the minus strand of NW_022601406.1, from coordinate 2,361,742 downwards.
GAAAAAATCTTAGAAAATCTCCAAGTAAATGTCCATTTGATTTTTTCTATTCAGTTTTATCTTTCTCTCTCCTACAATTCCGTGTGTCGTTTTCTCTTTTTCGCTCACTTTGGCCATCAAATCGCCATCTAAAACAGTACATAAGACAATTAGAAAAGCGGCAAATTGAAGAGCGCGATGTGTGTAAGCGCACGCGACAGCAATCTATCGTTTTGCACAGGAAAATTGAGTGAAAAGATAGAGAGAGAGAGAGAGAGAGAGAGAGCGTGTGCATACATTGGCCCGATACGCACCGGGATATATAGATGATGTGTATGTTATACGTCTTTTTTTCCTCTCGATTTGTCGCTTTTTTACTCGTTCGCGAGTATTCGGACATTGTGCAGCCACTCACACAATAAACGGCCACGGTGGTTATACAGAGAGTATGGATAATTTTCCGCTCTTTCCATCTCACTTCAGTTTTAGGGATTTTATCTCGTTTTTTCTGCTGCTGCTGCTCTCAGTGTGTTCAATATATTTTCGGTGTCCCTCGTTTGCGTTTTTTTCCTTTTTTTTTCCGAGCGTGTGTGTGTGCATGAGTATTCCGTAACGCTTTTTAGTTAGTTTTGTTGAGTAAAAATTGTGTGAATTTGAAAGGCGGGACGAATATTTTTTTGACGCAAGCGCTATTGTAGTAGGACACACCCCCACCACTCGAACTGCTTGGCGAACACACTGATGGATAGAGAAAAAAAAAGTTATCGCCAAAGTTTTTCCCAATACAGCGAAAGAGCTGACGATGATGGAAAAACGTAACGAATGAAAAAAAAAAATTCAACAACAGCAACACACGAAACGGGCGAAAAAAAATGTTTTTTTTCTGCGTTTGACTGCTGTGTGTGCGCTGCGTTCACGAATACACAATTTTTTTTCATCTGCGTCCGTGTATTTTAACTTCGTTTGTTTATTACGCGAACAATTTTTATGTATGTACATGTATGTTTGGCCGAATGTGTGTTGTTTTGCATAGGCATGGAATATCGACTAGCTATCAACGAAACAAGGAAACCTAACTAGCGAAACAAATAAAACAACCAGCGAGACGAGATGTGAAACATACAACACACAAAATATCCGAATGAGAGAAAAAAAAGCGCGGCGAGAGAGATTGGCAACAGCACGGCAGCCAACACACAGCAATACAGCCAACAATACACAGCAGCAGCGGCAGCATAGCAAGCACTCATCACACCGAAATTCTAATGCCCATTCAATACATGAAGTATAATTTGGTCCGTTTCTTTTTAATGCGTCGCGATGCTCCAGTCACGCTGTTTCAGCGTCATTGTTGATACGCGTAATCGCCATCAGCCGCGCAATGCCGGCAATAATTTTCTTATATTTATTTTTTAATTCTCTTTATGCGAAAAAATAAAATAAAGTGAAAATTTTCTATAAAAATAAAAATAAATTCCATTTTTTGGCCAATATAATCAATACACACACAACAAAAACAAACCAAACAAAACTAACGACAACAACAAAATCGTCACACACAAAAAAAAATTTAACCACAAATTAAGGCACCAAACAACAACAACAAAAATTTACGTCTAGAAAGCGATTTGTTATCTTTAAAAAATATACACACAAATTCAAGAAAACAAACAAAATTAAGAAAAAGAAAACCTAAATCTAAGTATATTGTTGTCAAAAAAAAAATATATTTACATATTTTATACACCTTTCGAAAAACACGAAGTAAACCAAAAACAAACGAAAAAAAAAACCTAACAAAAAATAAAACCACAAAAATGTAGTCAAATTAAACCTCCTCCCCCCCCCCCAAAAAAAAGAAAGAAAAAAAATACTATTTATTTAAATGAAAGAAAAAATTGTTTTCCTTTGGCAAAATTTATTCGGTTGGTTGTTAAACAGAAAAAGAAAAAAAGTTCTATGTATACACAAAAGATAAAAAGTTACAAAAAACGTTTAAAAATTTCCGTTCAGCAGTAAACTGAGAAGAAAAGCGAAGAAGACAAAAAAAAAATAAAACGACCTAGGTGTGTGTTTGTGTGCAAAAGTGACGAAGCACGCGAGACACATTTTCGATCACTTTTTTTTCGGCTCTTTCGTTCTTCATTTCCAATTCCGTTCGGCGTGTATATTTGGAAAACAGGATTTTTGATCTCGACCATTTCTCCCTCCCGTTCGGCAACGACGACGACAACGACGACGACGACGACGACGACGACGAAGAAGAAAACACACTTCGCGTGACGAAAACAAAACGTAAAACAAAATAAAAATGTCAAGACACTTAAAAAATATGATTTGGTTTGGTGTATCAATTAGTGCTTTTGATATGAAATATTTTCCGAAAGTTCATTGACCAATAACCGCGACAGAAAGAAAGAAAAAAATAGAAGAAAAGTGGAAATAGAGACCGTAAAACAAAACAAAAAATGCAAAAACAAACGGGTTTTCTCATTTCGAACTATGTAACAATTAGAATGACTTTGAACATGTAGCTAGACGTCTGAAAAGTGCGAAAACAATTGAGGAAAAAAAAAGAAATACGTGTGCAATAGTTGTGAAACAAAAAACGGAGAAAAGTTCAATTTTAAAGAAACAAAAAAAAAACGGCCATCAGACAAAGAAAACACAAATTCACAACAAACATTTCGAATTCGATTAGAATATTTTTTCATTTCATCGCTTGAGATCTTTCGGATTCGGTTTTACGTTGCAAAACAAAAACAGACCAAAAATAATTCACAATGCATGTTACCTTTTGGATTTTAGCGGATCAACGTCCTTAGCGGTAAGTGATTCGCAATGGAAAATGAACATGAAAAATTAAATCGTGCAGAAAAAAGGAGCAAAAAAAAATAATGTTTGTCCAATTTGATTGCAGATGAAATAGAAGAGAAAATATTAAGCAAAAAGAAAAAGAAAAATTGAGGAACAAATGATGAAAAGGTGATAGAATGGAAAATGTTGTTGACGTTGAAAATCGAGTCAAAATGACGAGAGAAAAAAACAACGACTGAATACATGTATAGAGTCAGTCCATTCATACCAAATGACCATTGCTACTCTGTTCTTCCCTTTTATTTTGTATCATTGAAAGTGAGATTACTAGTTTTGTTGCGTTCAAAAACACCATATTACCCCTTATTTTTGTACATCTTCAGCATCCGTTCTGTTCTTAGTTATAAAACAAGTTTTGTTCGATTCGATTTTCTCTCTTTCTCTCCCCCATTTGATGAAAAGTAACGGACTTCTGTGATAGAACGCATGTATTTAAAGAAACAGAAAAAAAGCTCAGTGAAATTCATCAACTAATAAGGCCAGGCACGTATAGCCAGTAATCGTCAAATTTCAGAGGAGAGATGACGATTACTGAAAAATCACAGCAAGAAAACTTGGAAGCGGTGATGGTCAAGAGAAATGGTAAAATTCAAACACGAAAAAAGAGGGTGGAAAATAATGAAAACACACACAGAAATAGAGAGGCACACAGGGGCACGTACGCACGCACGCACGCACACACACACTTACGTCTATCCGCTTAGGAGATAGCCATCGAAGCAAGTAGAAAAACAAAAAAAAGGCGATTGAAAAACCAGAAGCAATGGTCCTAAAAAAGACAACGAGATGCTATACCTAAATGGTATGTGAGGAAGAAAAAGGGAAAAAGTGGAAAAATGGTGAAAGTTGTGTAGCGAGCGAGCGAGCAAGCGAACGAACGAACGAACGGAGAGCTTTACTGCTGTGTGGTAGTGGCAGAGAGGAAGAAGAGTGGTGGTGCGATGGATAGCATCAAACGACGACGACGATGAGGAGCCAAACAATTAGGAGTGGATGGACTGGACATAGAAGCCGATTACACACAATAAACAAACTTGTGTCTCTAGTCGCCGCACTCAAAGTACAAGTGGCAAGAGCCATGCTGTACATCTTTTGCTTGTAAATCCGAACATAAGCAGCAAGCGATGTGAGTCGCTGTAGCGTTATAGAGAAATAGAAGAGCAATGTAGACGGATAGATCGAAGTATAGGAAGCATAGAAAGGATAGGAAATGCAGGAGACGAAAACGACGACAACGACGACGATAAACGCTATGTTGTTGTTCGGTATTCAAGCCGTTCGTTGTAAGGATCGAAAGTATTGAGCAAAGGCACAAACGATGAAAGTAGTGAGAGTGGATGGATGTGAGTTGCGTGTATGGAGAGAAAGAGTGGTATGTGCATAGCGTGTGTATGTTGTATGTATGTTGTGTGTAGCGCGCTCGTGTGAGATAGATAGCAAAGCAGCAGCAGCAGCAGCAGCAGCATTCAAAGCGTGTAGAAGTCTGCGGTGGAGTGGAATAGGATTTTGAGGCTAAGCTTTTTTGTGTAGATGCTTATTGCTTATGAGACGATATGAGATGCTTCTGCATGGGATTGCGCATGCTTACCCCCTTGCTCTATCACACACTCCGTACACATAGTATTCAATGTGTCTCCGCTGAGATCGGTGTCGTATTTCGTGCAATTGGCAGACACAGGCGGCGATGGCGAACTGAGTGAGAGAAATAAGGAAAAACTGTAAAATTGCTTGTCGTCGTCCGCCACTCTTTAAATTCTCAAGGCTTCTTCAGTCGCTGGCCAAAAGTCAAACGGGATTGCTGAAATATTTTAGACAACATCTTTCGGTGACGCGAGCGGGTACAAAAAAGGAATATAGCACATTTTTCGTTCGTTGCACAAACATACACAACAGTTACATCTCGCGCGGCGTCGTGTGTGCACCACTCGTTCTCTATAAAAAAAAAGAACAAGAACACAAGGCACAACAACAACACGTTATTACACATAGACATTTATATATATATAATATAATAAAATAATATAACTATAACTACGAAAACGGAGACGGAGACGACGACGTCGACGACGCCGACAACGACGACGACGAAAACGACGAATACGACGGAGACGACGACGGAGAGACTAAGTGGACTTATAACGATATAGAATATAACCAAGTGTGTGGAAGACCAGCGGGTGAGAATATGCTGAGAAACGACGACGGTCCATAGTGTGTGGACACAACGTACATATTATATACATTTCTATAAATGCGATACGATACGGATCCGATCGAGGCTGGCTGGCTGGCTAAACCAAGCACAAGTCGACAAACACACGTATACACATAATTAAAATATGTTTGGAACATAATATATTAAAATATAGAAAATACAAGTGAAACTGACCGATAGCAGCCACTCCGGTTTTTCTCTTCTCGCTCGCTCTCTCGCTCACTCTCGCCTCTATCTCCGGTACACACACACACACTCTCTCTCTCTCTCGTTCTCCGTGTGTTCACTCACTCACAGTGTGTGTTAGTCGTGTGTCTCAAGTTACCCCACTACCGACTTTTCTTTAAGTTATAAAACCAAAAAAACCACCCCTTTACGTAAATGTGGCGTCTTCTTTAGTTTGTAGAAACACCGACTCATACCAGTTCTTCGTTTTCTGCAACGGCGACGACTACGGTTTTATTCGTACGGGAATATAATTTTTGTTTTTGCTCGTTTTTTCTCTGTTCTCTCTATAAATACCGACTGGTGTGTGTTGTATTCGGTGTGTTCTCATGAGATATCATCAAGGCAAGGAGTTATCCTTATTATATAGTGTCGTCGTCGAGGAAAATTTACCATATCTGAATGAACTCTCTTACAGCACGGACGAACTGATGTGATAAAATTCGTCGACGAATATTATTCAATGGGATCTTATAAGAAATTTATTCAAGTGTTTTTCTTCGTGAAAACCGAACCGAACTGAACAACAAAAAATCAACCAACCGACAATTTTCAATACAAGTTTCGAAAAAATAATTCGACATTTAGAGACGAACAACAAGAAAAAAAAATCACCCAACAAAAATACACAAAACATTTTTTCCGCAAATAAACCGGGCTGTTATTATTGAACGAAAAAAAAAACAGAAGAAATACAAACAATTTTCACCAGTTTTCCAATTCAACAACATTTTATGCTGCAAAATTAAACGCTCAATTTTGGAATACCATCAGCATTCTTGGATAATTCAACGTTTAATTTTTTTGGTTTTTTTTTCCAAACAAGTGAACAAACAGATACAGAAAAAAAATTGATAAAAAAAACTGTAATCATGGAAATGTGATAAGAAAAACAGTTACGTTTTTTTATCGCCGCAAAAAGAAAAATAAACAACAAACTGGAGCTATTTTGTTTGAATGGAAAAAAAATGCCCAAACGAAAATTTATGAAAAACAGAAACAAAGAATGCCACTGATAATTAAGTGATATAGTTTCAGCAATATCTACGTCAATTACACATTTTTTCGGATGTTTAATTTTCATTAGTGTGTTGGTGTAGTTTTTGTTCCTTAGTCCGTTCATTTAGAAGTCTTATGTTAGTTTTTTTTTAGTCAACTCTGTGCGTCTAAGGTAAAGTGTTGGTTCAGTGATAAAATGATAACGGTTTTTCTCTTCTTTCCACAATTGAAACATGTTACATCGAAAAATTGACAAAGTTCTTAAGTTATGATTTGAGGGAAAAAATGCAACAACAAAAAAAACACGACAAAACCTAATATATTTTATGCTTAAATAACAGAGAACTGAAAATTTTACAGAAGAAAAAAAAATCTGGAAAAAAAATTATATCTCCGTGACCAATGTATTTGTGATATTTTATTGGTGTTTGATGTTTGTTGATAAGTTCGGACTTTGAATTTTGCTCAATTTTACTCATTTCTATCAATTCATTAATATCAATGGCCAAAGCCGAAGCCCATCACGCTGATAGCTTCATCACACTGTTGTGCTCATACAAATTGGTTTAAAAATTGACAAAAAAAAATGCTCGTTTGATAATATCGATGTTTTCAACCTACACATACGAATACTGAAATATGCAAACAAAAATTATTTAATTTGTCTGCTTAGAAACGGAAAAAATCGTTTACATGAAAAGCGAAAAAAAAATCGAAGGAAAAAAATTCATGTTAGAAAATGAACTGAATTTCATAGAATTTTTTTTTTTTTGCAAAATTTCAAAAATGAGCCGATTTCTCTGGTTTGATTCAAAAAATACTTTACAACAAATAAGAAAATAATTTCAATACTTCGAACAGAAATGATCAAAAATTCGGGCAATCAAATATTTTCCAACATCCAAATATGTGGCGAAAATATTTCTAGCCCAAGGTAAAATATTTTTCCCGAAAGGGTTATTTGTTTACATTTATCACGAATGCACCGCATAGTTAGTGGAAGTGTATGTGTGTGTGTGTGTTGATAGTAAAGCGAGATAAATGTGCACACATGGTCTTACACACAACAGCTCAACGGTCGAGTGTTTGAATGAAGAAAAAAACCCGCAAATTTGTACTTTAAATCCTCATAAACACAGTGCAGCTAGTCGCAGAATAGACACATACATTCGGGCGAACAAAAATGCGAAAGTCAAATTAGAACGACAGCACGGTGCGTTTGTCTACACAAACGTAGATGTCGCTGAATGGCAATTTTTTATTCATTTTTTACCGGCCGACTCGTGTCGTTTGGAACAAACGAAGTGCTTTTTTCCATACAAGTAAAAACGACTTCTTTTTTTTTTCCATACAGAGATAGTATCAACATACCAGTGAATGCTATTCTCCTGATTAGATAGAGCATGCACAAGCCAATGTACTTATGGTAAAAGCCACTTGGTATTTGATAAGAAAAATAACGCAATGAGTAAAAATACAAAAGCAAAATGGAAAATACGAACAAAAATATTTCGATTTTTTTTCCTTTTTTTTCAAGTATTTTTCACTATTGCAAATCTAAACAAAAGCAAATTTCATCATACTCCAAAAAAAAATCCATTAAACACAGAGAAAAAACAGACATACGTTTTAATGAAAATATTCATAAGAAATGGGCGTATGTAAGATAAGACCGACTAAATCCAACGAAAAGTTCAGCTCAACGGTTACTTTTTATCATGAGTCGTACGTTTCAAGATAAAGAATTTAATGTGTCAAGTCCGCCCACTTTTTACGCAGACAATTGTTTCTTTTTTCGACGAAAAATAATACAGAGACAATTGATAAAGTCCTTAATAATTTGAGTGAGATAAATTATAAAAACACGTTTTTATTGTCGATTGAAAACATTTCCGAGCGAAACTCATTAAAATGAACCGTTGAAAATGAAATGGTTTTGATAAGTTTGGAAGTCATTTGCATTGAACAGATCATGAGAAATGATTGAATGAAAAAAAAGGTCAAAAATTCATGAGAAAAAGATTTCCCCCCAGAACGGAAAAAAAAATCCGATAAGCTAAATGAAACGTGTTCGTATTTGTTCATTGACAAAACTAGCGAGAATGCTTTGTCTTTTCAATTACCAAAAAAGGGCTGAAAACGGGCCATTTTTATTCGAATGTAAAAGGTCACATTGAAGCAACTCCATTGTTTTGTCTACAATTTTTTTTTTTTTCATTATCTATTTTATTCTACTGTTTCAGTGTGTTTATTCCACAAGTGATTTTTGGTTGAAATTCAATCAATTCAACTCACTCTCTCCCCTCGAACAACGAAACAGAGCATTTAAACACGATTGTTGTGTTATGCACACCCCGACGGTATACCAATTCGGAAATGTGTCTTTTCGATTTTCTGGTTGGAAAATGTGACCTGTTGCTTCAGTTTTCGGTAATTGTTCTGACGATGGGCTAATTTATTGTGAGGAAATTGAAACTATTATCGACAATAAATGAAAATTGTTAACAAAACAAAAGGCCGGTTTCGAATCTCGGTCGAATTTCTCAAATTCGGCCCTCCCCTGCTGCCGGGTGGTTGAATGTTATTTTGTGAGACATGGAGAAATTCACACACACACACACACACCTTGACGACAACGCAGAGCCTCGATGTGTATTATTACCATTGGCGATATATCGAAAATGATATATGCACGATAAATCAAGTGAAATTGTCAAAGATGAATCGTTTAATTATGTATTGAGGATTCCAAAAAGGAGGAAAATATTTTGAAAAGACAATTGAAATCCGGTTCGGAGAATTCATTTCCACGAAATTCATTTCGGCTTTTTTGTATTTCGTCTATTGTGTTGAACATTTGGGTTGTGTCTTTTCCATGGAACGCATGCATGCATTATACATTAAGTCGATTTTTTTTTGTATTCGGCTATATTCATTTAACAATCCAAATGCGACTAATTACTAAATTGGAATGAGAGACGAAAAAAAAAAGAAATTATCAGTTATCAATTTGAAATGAGCATTAACCGAACACTATCAATGTGAACATCAAGTATTCTTCTCGTTCTCTTTTTTTCCCACCGACTAATTATTCGGATGTTGTTGTTTTTTTTTACGTTTCGAACATCAGCTAGTGCTTAAACTTGTAACATGTACTTCTCTCTTGTATTTTATGGGCGGAGAATTCATCGACCGACTTATTTCGATTGAATTATCTCCAATAATCGGTTTACGTTTTCTTCTTTTTTTTGTGTCTCTTATTTAACGATCGCAGAACAATGTTCTATTGTAACAAATATCCGAGAACAGAAAAAAAAATCGTGAACCAAACAAAAATCCTTATCTAACTGTGCCTTTCTTTTTGTTCGATTGCAGAAAACACCATACACATCATAAATTTGTTTTTCACCGGTAGCGCTATTCGTACTCTTGTCAGGTAATTTAAACACATTTTCTTATAAAATTCATTGTAAAAAAATTTAACTCATTTCGTTGACTTACTTTGGAATATATTTTTGGGTTAAAATCATTGTTAGCTTTTAAGTTTGACTTTTTATCCATTTGTTTAAAATCATTTTTCATTCTTTTTATTGTGTCATTTTTCGAGCGGAATTTCTTCGATTTGGCGATTTAAAATGCATTGTTGTACGTGTACTCTAACACAGCTACGAATTGTTCAAAAGCAAAAAATATTCGCAATTTCTTCATTTCATTTGTAAAATTAAACTCCGTTTCGTTTGTTATACTTCCCTCAAACAATTTCCTTTCCGAATTCAAATTTAATCGCGATTCCATGGGCTTCGCTCAATACTAAATATATAAAACACCTCGTTAAATAATAATGAATCAATGTGTGTGAATCATTCAGTATGGTACGATTGAAACGCTGTGAGTGAATCACAATAATTGACGGTATTTTAAATAAATCAATTTATGAATCAGTCAATTTTTCATTCGATAAATGCAAATCGATGCGAGTGCGCATTAAATTGTCAGTTTAAACGAGTGATAAAAACTCAATTGGATTGAAATTTCTGTAAGGCTGGGTAAAACAAAAGGCGCAAGTAAAAAGACATAACAAAAAGTCGTTCAATTTGCCAAGCAAATCGTCGTGCAATTTTTGCAATCAACTACAAGACTCTTTTATTCCAAGGTGCTTGATTATGACATTTCGCGCTCTGAAGCGTGTGTATTATCGTAATGCGTAGTTTGGATTTCATTCGCTCTTTCTCTCTCTCTCTCTCTATTTGTGATGTTGATTTGCAAGTGTTATTTCAGCATGGCATGCATAATGCAGCACATGTTTATTGTTTAGACAATGGAAAATACTTTTGTTGTCCAATAATCGTGCGCGCATATCACACGAGAAAGAGGGAGAGAACAACAGAAAACAGGAAAAAAAAAGTTTCTTTAATGTGCATGGCAATTGACAGGTACGGTGTTCGCAGAAAAAAAAATGATTACATATCCAATCCGGTTATTTCACCGTCTTCAAACCATCATTTTGTTGTCCCTTTTTTCCTCCCTATTCTCAATGGGTATTATTCCAAATCGACAACAATACCGCGAAGCGCGCACTGTCAAAACTAAGAATGCAAAGAATAATTTCGCATTTGAAATAGATAAAACCGAATGTGGCATTTCACAAGTCAAGAAGATAGTGAAAGAGACATGGAATATCGGGCGGCGTGTGCGATATTGAATTTCATTGATTATGTGTGTGCACCCATGCTACACATTGATATTGCCAAGCAAAATTTAAAACCGAATTAACAACAACAACGCATGTATACCTTTCAACATTTTGAATGATATATGTTGAGATTATCGTGAAACTAATACTTAATTTTACCATAAAAAAAAATCAATGTAAATGGTTCGAATCACGAGCGACGACGACGATGTCAACGCGGAACCGTTTTCCAATAAGAACAAGCAAATCACACCATTTAAACATGTTGTCTTCATGTGAAATTGGAAAACTAGAGACGAGAGAGAGAGAGAGAGAGAGAGAGAGAGAAACGGAACATTCTTTAAACATTAGTTTACAATGGCATAAAATGGGCGTTGCGTTAAATCCAAAATCATTTCAAACGATCGAAACCAACCGAGAAAGGAATGAACTGAAAAAAACTTTCGTGCTCTTTTTACTAGTCTCTTTTTGAGTTATAATTACTCAAAATAAATCGTGTATTCAGTATTGATTGCTTTCAATTAGATGATACAAACGCAATCACATTTAACGGTGAAACGAAAAAAAAAATCAGCCAAATCTTTTTTGATCAGTTTGTATGTTGTCGCCTCGAGTTTAGTGCTTTGCCTTTTTCATTCGTAGTCCCTTCTCCTCTTTCTCTCTCTCTCTCTTCCTCTTTCTCTCTCTCTCTCTCTCTCTCTCTCTCCATATCTATATGTCTCGCGCGCTAGTGTTTCTTTTAAATATGTGTAACATCCACGTTGATAGTTCGGTGTTATTTAATTAAATTCGTTCGGTAAATAGGAATGTACGCACGCGTATCTAATGACAAAAGCCATGAAATTCTCATAAGCCATTATCGCATATGTTACATTTTCTTTTTGTGACTTTTTACAAACAGACAAAAACAACAACAACAACAACAACCACACAGACACAAACGCTGTCTAATTCGCTTCCATTCCACATTCACTCTCTCTACATATATCTATCTCTTTGTCTATTCTTATCGTATTGATTTTGCTTTTGGGAAATTCATCGCGTTGTAAAAACTTGTGATAACACTTCGACGCTTGTTTTTCACTTTGAAACCGTTCGTGTTCTTTTTTTCTTTCTCAATAATATTAATTTACATTATTTTAATTCGCTTGAAAATTTGTACGATGAAATCCGCGCCGTGCTCTCACACATGCATGTAAAAGATTGGAGAAAGGAAATTGAATATCATGAAGTGATGATGATGAGGATTGAGGTATGGTACAAAAAATGTAGTCATTCGGAACTAATTTCCAAGGCTTTTGAAGGCGTAAATAGCGATTGGCCGTTCAAAAAAAAAGAAAAAAAATGTGCACATTGCTTGCGACGCTGAACAAACATGGAAAAAAAGAAGAAAGGACAAAAACATATACACATATGTCGCATCGCAAAATCATTGCACGACAGCGACAGATCATCAAGTGATAGTCTTTTTGCTATCGCAATTTCATTAATATGATATCGTTAAATTATTTTTGCCTTGATGGCGTCATCGTCGTCAAGCTGCTCTCTGTTTTCGCGAACTCTTTTTTTTTCTCTGTCCTGACGTCGTTTGTACACGTTTCGTCTTTCATTTGCATCGAAACGATTAGCTTTTTTTCATCATCATCATCATCATCATCGTCGTCGTCAACGTCGTTATCATCGCACTGTTGAGTTTGCCATTTTTTTTCTCGCAATTTTTCCCTTGTCGCGCTTACAGGAATGGAGATAATTGTCGCTATTATTTCTATGTGCAAAAGCATTGTGTACGCATGCCATGGATGAATGAGAGAGAGAGAGAGAATCGAAAAAAAACTCAGAGAAACTAGTGAATATGAGGCGAGCGGCGAAACAAAAAAATAATAATAATACATGGTCTCTCGTCATTGCACAAAGAACTATCATGTATTTGGTGCACACACATATACATAGTATTCCAGCTTTTATTAAAGTCACCTTGCGCGTACATAATCTAATTGTAAGAGATGATGCACCTTCCGCTCAGCAGACTTTATTAATACATTTTCATCATTGTTTGCTTTATCTCCTATCTGTTTGTGTAAGCAAGCGCGCCAGAAAGAGAGAGAGAGTCTTTTTTCCCTCTCCGTTCATTCGGTGTGTATGTTCGCTGCTCTGTATAGATATGCACACGGCTCTGTGTTTGTGTGTCTGTGTTTGGCGTTTCACTTCAGTTTGCACACATAGAAAAAAAAAACAAACAAAATATCGTGAGGCACCAACAACAACAAGTGAGTGCGCTCATTACTCGATTCAATTCAAAGCCAATTCGCGATTGACAGAGGAAACGCGCACCGACCAATCGAGCCGAGAAAAATGAATATAATGACACAACGAATACATCTTCCGTTCGGCGGATATTTGTAAATTCTGATCTAATCTAAAGTAATTGACTTTCATATAGAAATCACTATATATGAATGGTTTGGAGCGAAAATGTGATACAGAAAAGTTGAGCGGAAAAATGTCGATGATGAATGAGCGGAAAAGGGATGGCTATATAGTAAACTATAGTGAACTATATAGCTGTCCCTTTTCATTTGACATTTTTCCACTCAACTTTTCTGTATCACATTTTCGCTCCAAACCATTCATATACACGGTATCTCACTCTCACCAGCTATTCTCTCACGCGCTGTGTGTATGTGTGTGTATTCACTCTTAATTCTCGTCTCGTTCCATCGATGAGATAGACACAGACAGAATTGGCTAGGGCTATTAGACCATTAGCGAACACGATCTAAATTGTAGCTAACACAATTTTGTACTCGGTATTTCTTTTGCATATACACGTACACACAATGGCATGGCCCCGCACACCATACCGTACAAACAGCCGCTTAATACTCCGAGCTCTAATTAAGTTTTTGTGAGCTTTTTTTCGGAATGTCCCCCAACATGATCGGTTTTTTTTCTTCTTCTTTTTTTCAACATTTCTATTGATTTTGAGTCGTTTTTCATATCGCACCTCCCAACTGAATTCACATGTCCATCATGTTTAATAATATGAATACTATGAACATTGAACAGTTCAATAGTTTGATCAAAAATAATAATTTGTCTAACTCTCTACAGTATCACCAATCGTATCTTGCATGTGAAAATGTCTTGTTTTGTTACACCGAAAAAAGGACAAGTTTGGTTTTTAGCTTTCTGAATTCTAAAAGGAACAAAGTTATTCCGAAAACACAAAAGAAGCCAAAATCACTGAATCAAATCCAGAAAAATCTTGCTCAAGCTCGAAAAAATTCTAACGCTAAATAAACGATTCTCAAGCTCAACAAGAAGAAAAATTCATTTCCAACCTGCAAAATGTCTCAGCTCCGCCTTTTATCTACTGCTATTTTAGTGGCCTATTCAAATTCCAGCTTTTGTTTGTTTGAATTTTCATTGTGTTTTTTTTTTACCATATAATTGGATTTTGTTATTGCTTGTCATTGAGTTGAAAAATGATTCGTTTGAATGTGCCTAAACAAAATGAAATTATAAAGTCGAGTGATTAGTTTTTATCTGAGACACTCGGTCTTGATTGGATTTCAAATGAATGTTTTTCATAATAGCATCAACCGAAAAAAAACGAGTGCGCACTGCGCGCTCATTATTATTTTGCCAATGAATAAGTTTTTGGTTCGAAAAGGTTCTCTCTCTCTCCATAGAATGAGGCAGAAAAAAGTAGGTGTAGTTATTGAAAACAATAACTGAACGAGAGCGAGAGACGACAACAACAACAAAAAAAAGAATCACGAAAACTTATTCAATGTGTTCGTTAATCCATGACTATACCGAGAGAGAGAGAAAAAAAGAGAGAATAGAATGTTGTTTGTCCGAAAGCCTGTTGTTCTGTTTATTTCGTTGACTTATTGCATTGGATATCGTACATACTAGTCTAGTTTCGAATTAAAGTGTTTTAAAAACGCGAAAAGAGCCTGTCGGTCGCGCGGTCGTCTGCTCATGCTTTTTGTCCGCGCGACTCGCTTTTTTCTCATTCGCCCTCTGTTCCTCTTACTCGTTCGCTCATTCACTCGGTCAAATATACAATGCAATAAGATTATCACAACAATTTCCAAAACAATAAATACAACAAACAAGCACTTTGGAGCGCGCTACCCATCTCTCTCTCTCTTTCTCTCTCTCTCTCTCTCTCTCTCTGTTTCGCTTTCGAAATGAAATTCCGACAGAAAAAAGCAACTGTACAATTTTACATACATATATATCGTGTCCATTTGTCTTTTTCTCTCGTTTCAGAAAATAAGTTTATCTAAATAATAATAGTAGCTAACATCCGCAAAAAGCAACAAAAGCAACTCAACAAGCACACGACAACAGCCAACAAAACTTCCTCATATCCGGTTTTTTGTGTGATCGATAAATCAGGTAAATGGAAAACAACGTTCAGTTGTTGTTGCGTTTGTTTTTTTTTCTCCACACTGTTTTTGTTTTCACTTCGCTTGCTCTTTTTCTTTTACGTTCTGGAATGGTGTTTTTTTTTTCTCTCATGTTTTCAATGGAACCAGCGCTGATTTGAGTCGATGTACTCTTTTTTTTATATTCATTTATTTCATTCTTTTAATGCCAATAAAATATATGAATTGTATATATGACATTCTCTGTCTTTTGGGATTCGAACAATGCCACTTTACAGCGGCAATGGCCCCGTCCCCCCGCTTCGGTCGCATTCAAATGACAACCAAAGAGAAATTAAAGCAACAATACACGGCACGTTTTGCAAGTGCCGAAATTAACAATTCAAACTGATCTTTTATCAACGTCACGGAAAGAATAGCGGTGTGCGCGCATATAGCAGCACAAAGTCTCATTTGAAGCGGTCATTATCATTCATCTAATAATGTCATGCTTGATGGACTCTGTAGTTTGATTTAATGTGCGCGCCTTGATCCATTAACAAGTCCACAGCGAAACAATTAGATTTGTTGAGATAATGTGAATATATCGTAACGTTCGATGGAATTTTTGGAAATTTAGGCATTAGCTAAAACAAATCTGTCCAATCCAGTCTTTCAAATCGAAAAAAAGAGGAAAAAATTGGAGAAAAGAATGAGAAAACTCAACGAAGAAAATCGTCTGACTTCGAAACCGAAAATTCAGTGAATACAAAACTTGGAAGCATTTTTTTTCGCGGACAAGTCCCACATTGTGCTATTCAAAAAATGCTCTTCTGCTTTTGCAAAAATGTTATTCAATCTTTTTCTCCCCATTACCATTTTCACTACTCGAAAATTCTGCTTCGTTTATTTTGCCGGTTGTATGCATTCAGTCCGAGTTCTAAATGAGAAGAAAGCGAGCAAAAAGAAAACACCATGAATTTTTCACTTAAAGGAATGCATGAACCGAACATTTGTAAGTAATGAAAAGTGATTCACCTCAAAATGCATGCCAAGTGTGGTGATTGAAGTGAATGAAAAAATGGGGAAAAAATGTGCTGATGCATTCCATAAACGGTGTGTGTGTGTGTGTGTGGTGCATTTCTCCAAGTTTTCGTCGAGTTGACTTGGGAATATTTGGTTGTGGGATATTCCGAGTAGAGATTCGGTAAACAATTGTGCCCAACGAAATGAATAGTTAGGCAGTGATTGAACATGAGAATGGGAGTGTGTGTGTGTGTGTGTGTGTGTGAGAGGCGTTTAGTTGCTCAGAGAAGTACAAAATGGAAAATCAACCAACGAAAAATAAATAAAAAATGTATTCCGTATTTCAGCTAGATTATGAGCGAGAGATACCCTTCTTGTGAGTAATCGCACACAGTTAACATCAATAATACCCAGCTAAATACAACGCGTCTATATTGGCATTGCGACGTGGAGTTTATTACTTTTTCCGATTGTTTCAAGTGAGCGAAACAAACAACAACATCGGAGAGAGAGAGAGAGAGAGAGAGAGAGAGAGAGAGAGAGAGAGAGAAAAAAAAGCGAGTGCACCCGATTAACATTGGCAATGCAAGAAATATTTTGTGAAAAAATCATGAGATCGAAACAAGAGACAGAGAAAAATGAATAACACAACACCGGTGAATCACGTTGGATTTGCATGAGCCGAAAAAACATTGAAGCCACAACAACAACAACAACAACAGCAACGAAACGGATGGTGATTTGATAGGTAGATATTCGTTGGCATTCGACGTTCATAATCATCATCAGTCTTCCCGAAATGATGACAATGCATTGGATTATTTGCATTTATTTGCGGCAAAGTCTCTAATAATAACGGAGAGGTTTTTTTTATGCTATTTCGGCAGCCGATGCATTTTTGAGTCGAATGCATACGTACTGGGAAAAAAATACTGCTGGCTAAGCGCTAACTGCTCGAGCTGCACAAAGTGAGACCAAAAGAGTGAGAGTCTATATGCGAAACGTTTAACTCGAAATCGAGCTCTCTATAGCGAGCTGCACAGCACTCGGCCGCCCGCCCGCGCGCATACGACTCAAAAAATAGATTCCTTTTCCAAGTTGTTGCCTTCTATTTTTACCTCTGTTTCACCTTTTCCTTCGCAAATAGCGCCGCGGTATGCATCAACGCTGTGTGTGTGTGTATTGCTCGCTGTGTGCCGTTGTGGTGTGCTGTGTGCGTTTTTTTTTCTGCCTTCGCTTCTGTCATTTAGATCGAAATTAATAATGATAACAGTAATAATTATTATGGATTCGAATTCAGTGCTCAGTGCTCACAACAGACGTTCAGCGTGAGCAAGCAACCGAATCATTTCTCTCTATCAAAATGCTCGCGCTCTCGTCTCTGCGTTTTGAGCGCGAGCGCACTGTATATATTGCAACAAGCCGACTACAAAAACACACGACGAAATGCATTTCATGATTCATGAAAAACTCCTCCGTGCACAAGGATAAATGAAGTGGCATAAAAATAAAACGGAACAATTGTTTTCAGTGCTACAATTCTGTTGTTGTTGTTGTTGTTTTTTTTTCACTCGGCGCTGTTGTGTGTGTTGTGATGGAAAGCCAAAATGTGCATTGAATGACCTAGCATTTTCTGAGCATGTCTTAGTTGCATTCAAAATCGATTTTGACGCTTCATGAATTGCAATCCTCCTTCTTACTCGTCGTCGTCGTGAAATGAATATTCTTATATTTGCCTCTCCATGCCCATTGTTAATCGATTTTCATTCACAAGGAATGACAACTTTGGTGAAAAACGTTGCATTTTCCTATGAGAATCGCATCGAACGAGTGCATTTTGTTGCATAAACATTTTGGTTTTGCTCCGATGTGTGTTTTTTACTCTCTCTCTCTCTCTCTCTCTCTCTCTCTCTCTCTCTCTCTCTCTCCTCACTGGGAAAAACAAAAAACTGCACTTTTAATTTGATGAATCGATACAACGAGCTATCGATAATGAAACATGCTAAATATTTACCAATTTCCATCAACAAAATCAAAATTTCAACTGTGTTTTCATACAAAACCCTGAAGAGCTCCATATTAACCGCGCGCTTTTGCTCGTCTTTTTTGTTGCACTGCATTTTTTATAACTGCACAAACAACAAAAACAACAACAATTTTTTTTATCGCTAGCAAAAACATTTTTGCAAACATTTAACCCCGATCGCAAGCATGATGTATTGAAAACTTTCAATGGCATTCGACGCGCACCGCTTTCGATAGGCCACTTAAAAATCAAAATATATGTAAATAAATATAATTATAATTTTTTTTTCCACCAGGTTTTTAATTATAACTTTTGTTGATATGCACGCACATGAAAAAAAAAAATACATATACGCGCACGCTCGCACGTCCGCGGATTGAAATCCACAAATAATTGATGCAATCAAGCACAACCCTCCGGTCGATATACATTGTTCCAAAATTAGAAAACGATAGTTTAATTTTTCGTTTCGTTTCGGTTAGGTCAACTTTCGGATGACAAATATTAATGATTCTCTTTCTGATTCTCTTTGTTCGAATTCAATTTTTGTTGTTTGATTGTTTCGACCAAGCAACAAGTTGGCCAATTAAAAAAAATTGCCACTGTTCTGAATATAAAGCCACCCTGAACAATTTTTTTGCGCTTTTATGCGAAAAATACCAGAAAATTCTTACACTTCCCCCAGCGCAACGCAAATATCACCGGCTATTCCGAAGCATAAGCACAGTTAAACGATGAACCCGACAAAAACAGCATCTTCTTGAAATTTCAAAAGAAAATCTCCTTTTTTTGCTACAAGGAGCATATTTCCGTATTTTAAAGGAACGATGGCAAAATGGTGGTGCACAAAAAACGTGGCTGATGGTAGGGAAATAGACAAACACAAAAAATACGATGGTTATGGTTTTCTTTTGTTACCACAAAACGAAATCAAGTAAGATGTTATGCACGAAGCGAATATAAACACTTTTGGGGTGGCCGCTTTGATAAAGAGCATCCAACAACGCTCTTTGCTTCACACACTTTTCATCTTTCCGAAAGACTGTTTTCTATGCTGGCAAAAATCTTTGTCACGTTTAATGAAGGGGAACTGAGAAAAAGCGTGTCTAAGAAATAAAAAAAATGAAGAAGTCAAAAGAAGAGTTGGTCCTACGATGAAACGGGACCAATGATTAAAGTGTAAATAGTACATTTTTTACGTCACTTTCAATACGATGTGTCTAAAAATGGAACTATTTATAAAAATGTGATATTTCAAGCATAGCAGACATGCAAAATCCCCTTTTTTATAAGAAAATACTTATTAAATGTTATGAACGTGAAAAACACGAGAAAAATATTTTCCCAAAGTAATTCGAAGTCGAAAGAGAAAAAAAAATGTAAAGAAACTAACTTCACAACGACAAGACAAGTCAAATGGTCAGCAAATGAACGAGAAAAGCGAGCAAATCGTTCATGAAGACGAAATTCAAAGCGTTGATTTTCTGCTTCATATACAAAATACACTGTGTACATTGTAATCCATTTGATAATAATGATTTCTATAAGCCAATAGACGAGCGTCTTGAATTCCTTGAGGGTAGCTTTACGTAATTGGACGTTCAACAGGTGCACCAATGTTTGGGTACACTACATTTGAGATGATTATTGCTCAAAAGTGGTTGGTTCGGTTTCATTGAACAAGGGTTTGCATTCCTTGAGAATGTCTTCAGCATTGAAATTCACACAATGTGTGCTTTCGTTGAAGTGGAACCGAAATTCCATCACAGTGTCGAATGAATAGTATAGCAATGAATTCATATGATCCCATTTATAAAAGCCAAAGCGGTAGACGAAAAAAAAAACAAATAATAAATGGACAACTTTACGCACCGAGAGGGAGAGAGAGAGAGAGAGAGAGAACGTTAAGTGATTTAGATATTCCTTCCGCTATTCCGCTGTTTGATGTGCGTCCCCTTCGTTGTATTTCTTTTCGATATCACCTCAAGAAAGTTTTGGTGTCGGATCAGTTTATCGAAGTTATTAGGGACACGCACCATGAAATGCGTTTGATTTATCCAAAGAGAGAGAGAGAGAGACCCTGTTGCGTGCATGTATGTAACAATAATAAGCGAAACTGGAGATTGTGAACAGTGGTGTTGTTTATTTATGCCTTATAAACACACACACATATCCAATGTTACATACAGCATAAGCATGAAAATGGAAAAGTCCTGTTAAGTGTATTGGCTTCTCTCTTAAAGTACATTTATCACCTCCTTCCGCGTACAAACATTTGGTGAACGATAGGATTGCCCCCTTTTTTATTTGCTACAAGAGAAAGAAAAACACGAACGACTAGCTTTCATAATCTTATGATTGCATAACAAACGATAAATGTCACTTATAGAGGGTTAAACTGTTGATGGCAAGGAATTTTGGAGCGGCAACGCAAGACCATTGAACGCATGTTATTTATATTCAGCCGAAAAACATGATTGAGCATGAGAATGAGTGAATTGAGTGATTTTAATATAAGTTATTACACCCGACAACACCTGTTTGATCCGTTGAGCATGAAAGAAACGACGAATAAAAGAAAAGACGGAACCAAAGGAAAGGGAAGAAAATTATAAATGGATCGTAGCATGTTGATATTTTCTTTTGACGATTAAGTTTGTTGTTCCTTTTTTTTGACAATAGCATTTGTGTCTATATCATAATTATTAATTACACGGCTATATTTTGATACGCATGAAGAGATTGATCGGCATTTACGAGGCCAGTCAATCAAGAGTAAAAATGGATATTGCTATCATGCTGTGGCCAATATCTATTTTTAAAATGTCGACCGAAACGGATCCCTTCACTTTTTCTAACAAGACAATTTGGCTCTCGTCGAAAGTCATTCAACAGAGAAAGTGTAACAATGCCGTTCTTTTCCCATTTTAATGGCCTTAAGGTGATTGGAAAGAATGAACTCACTTTCCGCAACGGAAACTTTTAAAAATGGAAAATTTAAGATAATCCGAAATTCAAATTTTGAGCAAATTTTCTGGCATTAGACATTGGCTATAGAAATAGTGGTGGGTTCGCTCAACTATCTCATGGATGAAGGCAGAAAAAAAGGTGATCGAAGAATTTCCAATACTAAAATAACAATGTGCCAAAATTATAGAGCTCCTCTGTTGTAGAGAAAAAGAGAGAAAGAGGAACAGGGAAAATGGCTGAGAGCATCTCACACTGAGACATACAGAGTCAGTACATTGAAAGTACATCTTTAAAAATATTCGCATGAGAAAGAAAGTGAAAAGTTTTAATTGATTGTAATTTGCTTGAGTAACCACACATTTTTGCCGGCATTTCCCCACATACGGCGTACAGTGTACCCTGTACACTATGCCCAAATTCTTAATAGCCTTTTGCTTACACACACATAACTCAACCAAATCTATATATATTTTTTGGTCGCTCAACTTTGGACCACAGTTCGGCCGCTCATACCATCGATGAAAGCGCCCCAATTTAGTTGACTTTCGGCAAGAAAACACCGAATTTACAAAATACCCAAAGTTTTCACTTGGAATTCTCGTTTCACGCTTGATTGGCCCATTTAATAGTATTTGAAATAGTTTTATCATGCGTTATCTTGCCCTCAAAAAAAAAAACCATACGAGACGAGTTTTTGTTTGAACCACTTTTCTCTGTCTTTCGATCCAATCATTTTTCTCTCGCTCTTGCTATATCTTTATCGCCTTCTGTCTCTCACTCACTTTCTCTCGTTTGAACCGATTTTGAGGAAGATTGCACGAATTACGCAAGTGTGATGTGGGCCGAAAATTCTTGGCTGAGAAAATTAGCATTAAAAACAATCAAGAAAGCAACATCATTCGATGGAAATTAGTCGGCACTCGAATATGGTAGTAAATTTTCAATAGACCTTAATTAAAATCATGTTAATGAAAAATGGATAAGAGAAAAAACTGTCCCGAAGCTAAAAGAAAAACACCGAAGGGATTGCAAAATCTTCTGAGATTCACTTCTACAAGGGTCGCATACATTCATGCTACGAGATTAAGGTAGAGAAAAAAATACCGAGAAACTTTTAGCCTGAGTGAAAGAGTGTAGTTGCATTTTGGTGTTTGAAAATTTGTGTAAGTGTTCGGGTGTGCGCGACAAATGTTGTGTTCATGAAGACCGAAAAACTAGTAAAGAAGAAAGGACATTCCAAAATAACAGCTGTGAAAAGACGCATCGTTTCGTTCACCCCAAAAAAAAAAAACGGAATATGTAGAAAAACCGTAAAAGCCAAGTAAATTAATCGTGCTATACTAAATATTATTGGGCGATTGGCGTAACTTTAACTTTTACTCAATTCCTTTCACAATTCTCTCACTCTCGTCTCTTGTTTTCTTTTTACCTTGTGTTTGTGCTACGGCACCCCAGTGAAAAGTAGAGATGCATACAAACCCGATATAGCACATAAGGCATATGCACCAATTGTTATTCAAAGTCACTCAGCAATCAAGCGAGAATGCTCAAACACACCGATGGCGTATATGCGATTTTTCGATGCACACCTGGCCCATCGCTACTATTGCCAAACTAGAACAGAACCAGTTATGAGAGTCACCGCATATACACACACACACACACAATTCATTCGTTTTCTCTCTTTCTCCTTCTCTTTGGTTCTTCTTTATTGGATTGTTGTTATTGGATTTTTCGGGAATATTTTTCATTTTATTAGTGACTGTGCACGTAAAATTCGATCGACTTTGGCCAATTTCGGAGAGTCGATGAACGAAGCAGAGAAAAATAAAATTATAGATCACAAAGAAATGAACAGTTAGTTACCTTCGATCTGAAGTCCGGATGTTCTAAAACAAATAAATTACATCGGGGAAATAACCGAGAATGAAAAAGAACGTGCTACTTTTTTTCATTCCTTCTTTCATCTCTACCTAATCGACATTACATTGTATTATTTTGTAGCACGAGCGCCGTCACTACCATGAACACATATTTGAGCATTGTAATTTATTTTTTTTTTTCATCTATGGTTCCTTCCACCTTTGTTTTCCCTCTGCCTCTCACTCGCTCGCTCTCATTTTTTTTTTCAACAAAGTTTTCGCCTGATAATGTCTGACTAATAATGTTTATCGAAATGAATACGTGCGTCGGAATGAATGTGTAAAAAGTAATCACGATGCGGTAAAAGATGCCATCAAACTATTACCTATTAGCCGGTTTGTCAGCAAATGTTGTTATTGTTGGTGAGCAATTCGATGGAGACACGAGTCACAGCTTTCAAATCGGTCAACGGTGAATCCTTCCGGTTTTCTCTTTCGATTCTCTCTCTCTCTCTATCTCTCTTTCTCTCCCATTCACACTCACACTTATCGCGTGTGTGTGCTCGTTTTTGCTCACTGTTTCCTTTTGTCCGTCTGTTTCTTGTCTAGCAAACCATGCAATATCAAAGCAGCATCGATACACATCAAGTAGCATGAAAATAGTATTTATTTCACAATTTAGCCATCTCGCGGCGCACAACATTCGGCTTGCCCATAATTACCATCACATCAACTGGCTTTTTCTCTCTCTTTCGTTTTTGAAAACCATTCTGAAGTCGAGCGCAATGATAAGCAAATTACTGTTTAATTTGTCATTGCGTTGGGTTTCTCTCTCTCTCTCTCTCTTTTATTCAATCGATCAAATTAAATAGTGAATCAGGTCTTCAACATGGCAAAGGTAAATTGATGATTTCGGTGTGTGTTCAAGTTTCACAAATTTTGGGAGAGAGAAAAACAATGTTCTCTGTCTATTGTTATTTTAAGTTGAAACCATTGTTATGGTGCTGCGCATCATAAAATTAATACACTTGCATCAGGAAGCACACTTATTGGTTCATGATTTTTCAATAAAGCCGGAGCCCGAGCACGTGGCATGCCTTAACGAAGAATTAATTCGTTTGTTGCACGTTATACACAACAGACACACACACCCGATGTCATTAATGCGCATTTTGATGATCACTTGCGATCTGTTGCATCGAAATGAAAAACAAAAATCAAATTCCATACCGAAGAATCAGAGAAACATTCGTGAAAGTGCCCTCTCAGCACGGGCAATCTGGCTAATTTGTGATCAGATAATTCGTGGCTAGTCTCAAATAATTACAGTAATAATGTGTTTTTTTTGCGAAAAATAGAGCTACTTTGCTTGGAGCTCCATGCCATTCGGAGCATGTCGTGTTATTCATTAAATTCAAGTGACCGCAGTGTTTGTGTGGTGTTGTGTTTTTTTTGTTCATCTGCTCGCTCTCTCACTCACTATAAAATGCTTTGCTACAAATTCGCCTTCTCCGACCGCGCTTTGAATAGCTTATTTTTGTCGTCGTTGTTCATTGTTGGTTATTGACTTGGGGGGAAAAACGAGCAATTTTTTTGTTTTGTTTTCATATTTAAATTCATTTTGTCCGATTTAAAGAGAGTCCGAATGAATAAAGTTGGCGATGATGTTGACGATTTGGGAGTCTCATTTTGTGCGATGCGCATACACACAGAGATGATATATGAGAAATTGGAATCGTCTCCACCTATTCCAAATAGATCATCCAATGATCGCGACGAAATTGTGATGTAGCTTTTAACTGGGACCGGATGTGGGTGGCTTTGCATGACGATGATGTGAATAGAGATACGGATTCGGAGCTCTGCGAAATTGTGCCGCTGTACGAGTGTGAGTTGTTTATTTTCTCAATTTCGATCGCGATTTAAATAAGACTGGTTGCACGGTTGCGTGTATCGGCCCCTGAAAACAAAACACAACGGAAATAATCAATTCGAATCACCTTATCTTTTCATTGTAATCGTTCTCACTCGCACATTCTTTGATTTACATATCTTTTTGTTGTGTTTTGTGTAGAAAATTTTAAATTTGTATCCAACCAAATCGGCAAGGGACAAAAACACGAAAGACCATTAACGTGACTACGGCTTGTATATATATCGGCCTCCGAGATAGAGACAGAATGCGAGCGGAGCAATGTTCGCGATATGATTCATGTTCCGTGGCCGGTTCATGGGTGTTGGACGAAAAATCGCAGCGTGCGCGCGCGCTCACGCTCTCGTTCTCGACGACTAAACACCGGAAATATTTTGTGAATTGTGGAACTTGGTGGCAGCGTACAAAGAGTGTGTTTGCAAAACACACATTAAAATTAAGTAGTAGTAGCCGCCTTTTATTGCGCTTTACTGCTTAAGTGTGTTTCCGTTTTATAGGTGGGCCATGTATCCGGTGTGTGTGTGTTCGGTTCTAATAAGAATCAACCTGTGGATCATATTGCTTCCTCTGCGTGTTTTCTCATACTTTTTTTCCATCGTTTGGTCGGTGTATTGTGTGTGACAATTTTCATCGACGTCGTCGTCGTCGTCGTTGTTGTCGTGGTCGATAGTTTGCGTGAAAGGGGCTAGCGCGCGCGCGAACACACCACACCAAGCGGTGTTCAGCGACCGATTCGATTTGAATTGCCTGCTTATTGGCGTAAAACTCTTGTTTAATTTAATAGCAATTTGCTGTTGTTATTGCACTTCCTTCGAAGCGATTGAGAGAGAATGCCCCGAGTTCAGCAGCAGCAACAGCAGAAATTTTAATGAGATCACATTGTCATAGTTCAACACTGTTGATTCAGTTAATTTAATTGCATAGAAAACCTGTGACGTACTTTCTTTACATCTTACTTTTTTGTTTCGGCGGCTGTTGCTGCAAAATGCGTCATTTCACTTGACATTTTATCGTTTTTGATTGTGCAACCAAACACGCTCAAACCACTTGATAAATTGGAATTTTCTTTGTGGAATTTCGCTTGTTTCGGATCGTTTGCAAATACCAATTTGGCTCAACCGACACACATTTCAATTGTTGAACAACCTCAAAACAACATAATTCCAAGACAGAAGCAAAAAAATAAAGCGAACCACTCATCATGCCCATGTATCACATGCACATATTTGACAAGCCTGAGAAACGATTCATTACGGACCGTCGATATGAAGTTATAAAAACCACATATTTGGTCATGTCCACCGCATACTCGAGCTATCTCGATGCACACTTATCGAGAAGTTTCTCTCTTGCTGTGTGATGCACTCTCTCGTATGTGGAATGTGGAAAATGATACACACATGCACTGCTTTTTACATGAAATGATAAAAGAAAAATTCTCTCAACTGAGAGAATATTGTTCAGTCAAATTATAAAGACAAAGGCCACTCTCAATGGCTCTCTTGCACTCGTGCTGAAAGAGAGAAACAGAGACCAACACACATACGCTTCATATTACGCACAGTTCGAAAGAGACAGAGATAGAGAGAGCGAGAGAAAGATGAGAACTATGGAGCAAAAGAATGTGAGATAGAAAAAGAGTACATTTAACCATGCTAAACGATTTTATAAGTGCAATACGAGGCCTCTCTAATGCCAAAACAAAGCCACGCCAAGCCAACAAGAATGACAATAATAATAATAAAATGAAATTATTACTATATGTCTGTTTTTTTTTTGTTCGCCCGCTCTCCCAGTTTCGCATCTAATGTTTTTTAGCACTTAAGTATTTTGTAATTATTGTGAAGTGTACGCGAGTTGTGAAAACAAGAGCGGGAGAAAGAGTCAAAGTGTGTGTGTGGTCCGCATGAGAGATAGATGAGTGAGAGTATGTAAAGTTTTTCCCATCGATGCAAATTGGTACTCTGTGTGTAAATCAGATAAACAACTGAGCACACATACTGGCTCCACAATATAGTGTTTGTCGTTGCTGATGCAGAAGTCGGTCCATGTGTGAATCCAGCACGTATGTTTACACTTTTAATAATGACGGAGAGAGAAAGAGAGACT
This sequence comes from Sitodiplosis mosellana, assembly GCF_009176505.1. Taxonomy (NCBI): domain Eukaryota; kingdom Metazoa; phylum Arthropoda; class Insecta; order Diptera; family Cecidomyiidae; genus Sitodiplosis; species Sitodiplosis mosellana. The sequence continues at coordinate 2,334,449 of NW_022601406.1, read as the reverse complement.
TTTCAAAGAAAACGCGTTCGCTCGCGTTCCACACAATAACAAAAGTGGAAATGGGAATACTTGGGGACGAAGAAAAATGAAAAGCGGACGGTTTTTTCTTCTCTGTTGTACGATTTAGTTCTCCGTAGAGTGAATGAACACACACACACACAGAGAGAGAGAGAGAGAGAGAGAGAGAGAGAGAGAGAGAGAGTGAGAGAGAGGAAGAGAGTTGAGGCAAAAGAACGACTTGACATCAAAAGAAAATATTGTAGTGCCAACTATCAAGCATTTCAAATCAACACAACCATTATCCACTCACAACATGTGTGCTTACGCGCTTCTATGTTTTCTTTCTCCCTCATTCTCTCATGCTCTGTATCGTTTCCTTCACATAATATTGGCAAGCATTGTGTCAATTGGTACAAGCTTCCTTTTTTCCAGTAGACTTATTCTCTTCTTTAGTACCATCTTCATTACAGTCATTTACAATCATTGTTATCATGATCATCATAACTTCTGCTTAAAAAACTGCCATTAAAATAGAAACAAATGAACAAAACAAAGTGTTTTTTTCCTCTGTTGTCTCGGAACATGCACGCAAATGCAGTCCATACATGTTCATGTGCAAAGGCTCGATTTGATGCAACTTAGAGCTTAAGTGGCTTTTTTTCCACCATTTTCATATACTTATTCTTATTTTGAAATAAAGGCAAATTATATGAACAAAAAGATAAGATTTCACTCGGAACAGTTCCTTGTGAATGCGGAAAAAACGAAACGATTCATAATTAAGTTCATGGGAAAATGAATTAAATGATTTTTGCAGTATTTGTCCTAATTCGCGACAATTTGGCAAACTAATTGAAACAACCCGGATTTGTAGTTCAATTGAAACAATCTACCTTCGAATTGTTTAATTGATGAGACGTGGTTGTTATTTTTTGATGGTGCTTCATGTAAATGTTTAAATACGAAAACTTCACGGTATAACCAAATGGCTCGTGTTCGAACACACTCCAAGATTATACATACATAAATATCAAGATTATGGGTGAGCAAAACATAAACGTAAAAAATATATCAAATGAATGTGCGATTAAAAGCCGAATCGAACGCCGAATCAAACAGAGAGAAAAAATGTTACGTGTTCATATTGTATGTAAAAGTTGATGGCACATGCGCTTGGCACACGACCCTTCTTTTCTTTTCTGAACGAACAAAAAAAGAACACAAAGAAATCATTACGTCGACGAAACCCATCATCATATAAAACCGTAAAAATAAATCAGATGGTTTTGTTGAGATAGGGGAACGATGATGGCACAATGAACACAATAATGCTTCAATATGACGACGACGACGACACCGAAAAAGGCGCAGAGAATAAGCGCGTGTGCGACTGCGTCAATGTAGAGTAAATATGCGTGTTTATGTGTGAGCTGGCGCACATAAACTTTCAATTTCGAACTCGATTCCAATCGAACTGAGACGATGTCAATCCCTCAATTTCGATCATGTATTGAGACCAATTCATAGTCGATATTGCTAATCCAGTTGCAGCTATTAACTATTTGGTTAAGTTACAAGCTGGAGACAATTCCAATTTCGACCAACTGCATAGATCAATACAAAAGAAAGTAAGAAACAATGGAAGAAGATTTGTTGCACATTGTGAGATTGGCGAAAAATCGAAAATTTAAGTCAATGTGATCGAAAATATATTTCATATTAGACAATGGGATGAAATCACCCCAACACAGCCGGACCAGTCCACACACACACACACCACTTTTCGGCCGAATCTTTCGCAAAACTTTCTGCAGATGTGCAGAAAATGCAATTATTCTTACTACTTGGCATTTCTAATAGGGGTGCGCCATTCATAAGCAATCGCATACCAAATGTTTGCTGTCGAATAAGAAGAAGAAGAGAGAGATATTTTTCAATAACACGACAGCTGCCTGCTTCTGCTGCCGACAACGACGACGATCACTCGGCAAACTTCACTCTCTTTGTATCACACACCATGCAATGCAATAAATGTTTGTAGTGCGTGCGGCGCAAACTCAACCAGTTTACGAGAGACGAAAATATTCCCCTTAGAATGTGTCGTCGTCATCCTCATCGTCGTCGTGATCGACGCACAAACATCGTCATGGCAAAAGACCGAAACAAGCAAATATTCAACAACTAACGCAAACATGCACAGAACGATAGGTTTGGTACAACGCATTCATTTTGGATCTGCTATAAACTAGATTCTTATTGTATTTTCTTAGATATGGGCAGATGTTCAAATTGTTTGTTGAATTAGTAGATGGCTGAAGTTGCAACAGTTGAGTGTGTGTGTGTGTGAGTGAGTACGAACCAGCCATACATCGATGCGATGGGTTTTCAATATATTTGAAGTCGGTAAAGCGTAAGGCATTTGGCATACATACCTTTTGCCACAACACTCATGCGCGTATCTTTGCTAAGCCAGTCGTTCAATCGCGCCTAGCTCTCGCTCTCTCTCTTGCTTACTCAGTGTGCTCTCTATTATTCTCGGTGTACATGCATATGTTGACGCATGACAACAAAGCAATTTCCTAAGTTTCATACAAATCAATTGTAATGCAATCGTATTTGTTTTCTCGACATCAACATTCTGATCATTCTGTCTCTCCCTATTCTGGCTCAGTCGATCGTTGTGTGCGTGTGTATATCTCTCTTTCTTTCGGCTTGTTTCTCCCTACTTGTATACCAGCCGTACGATTATTTCTTTTTGTTCGTCTCGTTATGTGTTTGTATATTTTTTTTTTCGACTCGCTCTTCCACATCTCAGCTTGCGCATTCGATATTCATCGGTGTTTTTTCTCTCGCTCTCCCTTTCTCTTCATTTCTCGGCTAATACGGATGGAAAATAAAAAGAGACCTTTTTTACAAATATTATTCTTACACGCACATTTGGAAACAGTACAATTGATGTGTGAGTCGTTTGAGTTGATTTCTTCATGTGACCCCTCTTCGCGGCGCATGCATTCATACCTTTACGTCATAACTGTGCAGCTGCCTCTTGCTTCATCAAAATAAATACGTAGACAATTCATAATCATGAAAGAGACAAAACGACAACAACAACGACAGCAGCACGACGACGATTATGACGAAAAATGTGCATATACGTGCGTAAAGAGAGAACGAAAGAAAAAAAAAGAAAATCCAAAAACCGATTTTTGTAGGGTGACTCTCTCGTCGTTGAATGCACGGCCTTTTGTCCGGAGAACGAGAGTGAATTGAAGTTTACGATATAGGAAAAACGTAAAAAGGGTCTCACTTTTTTTCAGTTTTCACTTCTGTTTCGTCGGTAAGAAAAACCCCAAAAACTTAATGAGATGCCAGAGACACATTTTCACTATCGCACCGTATTCAATACGAGATAGACCGTAGCTCAGTGTGTGAGTTATTGAAATGTGTGTTGACGATGCTGTGCAACGCTTGAAAATAATTTTACAATCGAATTCACCATTCGGGTTGTGTGATTGAAAACTTAGGGTAAGATCAGGGATAATTGCAATTTTTTTCTCTCTCTTTCTCTCTCTCTCTCTCTCTCGCTCTGTTCCCATCCCAAAAACGCGACGCAATACACATTGCTACATGGTTTCGATACGACATTTGTCCAAGTTGATGATACTCCATTTTCAAATGCATTTCAAATCTTAAAACACTACAATTAGAATAACAAATAATTGTCATTTTGCAAATTGCATTTGGTCGCGCCCAAAAAGCGGCTAAAAAATATTTACTATGACTAAGCGACTATATGAGACCCTATATGAATGGTTTGGAGCGAAAATATAATACAGAAAATTTGAGCGGAAAAATGTCGATGATGAATGAGCGGAAAAGGGATAGCTAAATAGTAAACTGTATAGTAAACTATAGTGAACTATATGGCTATCCCTTTTCATTTGACATTTTTCCGCTCAACTTTTCTGTATTACATTTTCGCTCCAAACCATTCATATGACAAAGGCATGCAACCTTCGAATTAATGCAAATGATTGATTCGTCACTGACGAACGAGAAAATTGATCTGAAAATTCTGCGTTTGAAGAAGAAATCGCAAGCCCAGATAAATAAAGAAAAATTCAATATAAATTATGGACTCTCACAGCTATCAATCTTTTGCCACGTCTTCGATAAGGCCAAGTACGTGAAACGCGAAAGGAAAATTTCCATTTTTGACAAAGACTCACTTACCGTGTCAAGTAGTGTAGTTCTACTTTCGAATTGGCCGCCCCAAAAACTACACATTCCATCGAATCACCCTGTTCCGTTTCTTTTGACTTGCCCAATTTTCTTGAAACAACGACCGTCTTCTTTTATTTTCCCATTCTCAACCAATACAAACGAGCGCACTATCACGCAAGGTCGTTTGATTTCCGTTTTCTTATACGCTTATACGGCGGCATTTCTCCACTTTGCAAGAACATTACCAAATCTACGACAAGTTTGTCGTGTGCTTGTGCATTCAATACCGAACAAAAGACGTCGTCGACTCGATTGGTATACTTCGGCGAACAACTTCGAAGAAACACATCGACAAACATTTTCGAACGCTGTCGACCAGTTCTCCTTCTTCAAGTTGTTTGTGACGCAAATGTTTGTCGGCATTTCTTGAATACATCTTACCTTGTCGTTGCAGCGCGCCGCAACGGTTTACCGAATTCTTTCGTTCTACTTGGTTCGGTTATAAGAAAAGCCCCAGTAAGAATCCGCTTCATGTACTTGGAATGGGCTAATGTGAGTGTGTGTGTGTAAGTGTATATATGAAAACAATGGGAAGGTTGTGCTTCAATGCGGAGCCAAAAAAGTGGAAGGGATCCACGGTATTCGAAAAAATCCAATGAGATTCTTCGAGTAGTTCTTATTGGCTGTACTATAAGCCAGTACGAGTAAACGTCTTTTACGTAAGACATGAAAACAAAATGAACACTTTTCAGTTAAGAAAACCCAAGTTTTCTTATTGCAGTTCTTTCTTGTAGTTTTTTCTTCTTTCTTTCTTCAAGAAACCAATAAGAATGAATAATGAACAAGAATTAAATGAACTTACATTTTTTGTGTTCAGTTCGAATTTTTTTTCTTCAAACTAAGAAACAAATTTTCTTTCGTTTTTTGAACTTCCGATATCTTATTGAACCGAACAAATGGCCGAATGTTTTCAAAATAATGAAGAAGTAATAACAATCTTGTTTTGTTGTTGTTGTTGTTTTGTTTTATAAATTTACATGACGCCAATAAATGGTAAAAGGTGCTCAATATCATACCGAGATGATTAACACACAAAAACACAGCCCAGATGATGTCGATTGTCCATTTGTGAAATTTAATACTTGATTGAAGTTGTTGGACCCTTGTTTCCATTTTTGGTTGTTGTTTAGCCGTTTATTTAATCAGCAGTTGAGCTAGAGAGATCGAAGAAGTGGAAAAAACAATACATATAGAGAGAGGAAGAGAAGCGGGCGTCTGTCAATATATTTAAGATGGTTTTTTTTTCTCTGGCTATTTTGTTTGATCTATCTCTTATTTCTCCATTTTTAGCCCGCTGCATGGGCACAAGAAATCAAAAATGAAATTAAACATTACCATTGATCTTGAGGAGAGAGAGAAAGATAAAAAGAACGCACACACAAGAAGAACAAACGGTCACAGATGGTGTGTGTTCTATTCACTTAAAAAATATTGAGCCGTAAAGTCAGGGTTTTCATTGACCCCGTGAGTAAATTGATATGATTACTGTTGGATTTTTCCTATTGTTTTCGCTCTCAAACGAACGGAATAGACGATGTGTTGCACGGCGTTCGATGAATGTTTGCCACGGACGTTCAGCCGAAACAAAGAGTCGATTTGCTTACATTTCACCAAGAAAGAAAAAAATGGGCAGCCTACCAGAAAAACTGTATTTACAGTAGACTAAATCGAAATGTACACGGGAGAAAAGGCCATTCAGTTGAGGAAAAAATGCAATTCGAGAGGAATAACACACACACACACACGCGATGTTTACAGTAGATCAGAAGGCTAAATTAACAATTTTTCAAAGCAATCTGTTGCTCTTCGCTCGCCGTGTGTAATTTTAACCGCCAAAAACATCACTCATCACACAACAAAAACCAGTAATATCAAATCAAATGCAAATATATCCAGCACAGACAGATGCCATCTGTAGTTAGCTATCTCTTTATTGCCATTTTCCATCGAAAATGCACATTTTTTTTTCCTCCGGATTCTGGGTGAATCTGTAAGTGTAATTTCAAACCTTTCCCACACAACAAATGTTTCACACAAAATGATAAATTCCTTACCTTGGTTAGGAGATACAATAAACATATCAACAATAATTGAAAGGTGTTCAATCAATATTTCCTTTTGTACGAAGGAGTCGAGCGACATATTAATATTTATTTCTTATGACAACTCAATGTTTCTCTCTGCTTTTTTGTTGATGTTAGGAAAGGGTAAAGTGGTTCTCGCTCTGACCACTTTCTTTTCACACGCTGAGGATCGAAGGTGAATACAATGGGAAAAAAAAGAGAAATGAAACAAATAAAATTGCTACATCTTCGATATGTATGTAAAGAGATTGATTTTTCTCTGTCTTCTTGCAATGTGCATTTTTACTTAGGGTTTTGAAAATTGTTCATGGTTTCATCGGCCGCAAAATGCATTTGCAACCAAATTTATAATGTGGTGATCGGTTGTCAAATCACAAAAACCAATTCTCATTCATTCGGTCTCTCTCTCTCTCTCTCTGTGTGTGTGTGTGTCTGTCATATGCATATATTCATCGTACACCCACAAAAACATTTGATGTCAAATAATGACAATAATAAGTAGTTGGGATAATGGGTAGCAAAGAGGAAAAAAAAGGGATGATATAATAATAGTACATGAAGAATTCTCTGGCTTTCTTTTCGGCACTTTCTGCTCAATCAATGGGATAAAAGTAATGAATTACCGATACTGTTTCTTTTTCTATGGCCAACACACACAAAATTGTGAATCGGTTATCCTTTCTCAAGGTGCATTTGATTTTGTGGTCGAAATTGTTTTGCTTATTTCATTTTTTTTTCCACTCTCCCATTGTGTCCATGTTTATCTCTTTTGGCAACTTCCTTGTCGGGCGATATTTTTCGATGCTGCGCGTGTGTGTGTGTGTGTGCAACCAAATCACGGCAATGCATTGATTTGTAAGGTGTTCTAGTACTTATGCGCTCGACTCTTCTGCACATCGCATACAATTCATGATTATGTTCGGCTTAAACGGTTTCATTTTGACCCCTTTTTGTGCACTCTTTGTGTGTGTGTGTGTGTCTCTCTCTCTCTCTCTGTTTGTGCGACGGTGTACATTTGAATCCTTTTGAACGAAACAAAGGCAAAAAGCGATAAACGTTTTGCCTGGATTTTGTTGTTCTGCTTCTTAAAAACTACTACACAACTAACCATAAGCAGTTACTTTTTTTTGCATCTGTTTCGATTTTTGTTCGGCCACAGAGAAAGAGAGACAGATTGAGAGAGAAAGACATAAAGAGAGAGATAGAGAGATTTTTCTGTCATTGTTGTCCCATGGAATGCATCATAAATGAAAATTGAAATGCACTGAGGAGAGGAAAAAAAAACACAAATAAACATGAGAGAAGAAAAAGAGAAGTTTGAAAATGGAATCGAAAATAGAAATGAAAAGAATGCGTTTAATTTTTGCATGTGCTCAATGACGTTTTTTTGTGTGTGTGTGGTTGTGTTTAATCCTTTTTCTTCATCTTTTCCACTCGTTGTGTTGTGTGATTTTTGATTCGGTCCGATTACTTTTGCTCTGTCTCGACTTCATTAATTTCGCTCTCATTTTTTTCCCTGTGTCTAATTCTCTATCTTTTGGTCAAATAGACCGACCGAGCGAGCGAGCGAACGAAAGAGACATTTATCATTGTCATTGTTTATTGCAACTGTTTGTTTTTTTTTTTGATTCTCTCTATTTCGTGAGCTCTATAAAATCCTCTCTGTGTTCGTTCAGCCTGGAAATCTTTTTAACATTCTCCGTTTTCTTTGACAGTTTATAATATAGAGAAGAAAAAAAATACGCACTAGTTGTAAATAAATGCAACAGAAAAAAAAATTCAACCCGTTTCACTTTTGGAGAATATGCAATGAGCGCGGGAGCTTTGGCAAAATAGATGGATGCCTCGATGCATTTCAGTGACATCCTCTTTGCAAAACCATAGAATTCCGACATTCTTCTTGAAATAACTTGACCAAATTCGTGTGTCTTTTTCATCATCAACAACAACGACAGTGTCGTTGAAAACTATTTGCATCCGAGTTTCTCTGTTCTCATTTCTGTCTCTCTCCGCATTTCTGGCCCTTTTCCTCATTTTGTGTGTGAGTGGCGCGTAGCTTTTGACGTGGTATTTTTTTTTTCATTCCAGGATTGTATCTCTTGAAAAAGAGATTAGAAGAACAATGACTGTAGTGATATTCAAATAGTCATCGTAAACTGTCCAAAGCATGCTCTCCCTCGTCCCAATCTACCTCCGAAGGTGGGACAGTTAAACTAATGATTCGATTTTAATCTGCCAACATTTTTTTCCGTTGCTTACGAATGTGCTCTCGCCTCGTGTCGAGACTGAATCCATCTTTGCACACACACAGTGTGTGTGTGTGTCTGTGTGTGTGTGTAGCGAGAGCAGCAGTGCTGTGTTTGCAATTTTTGTTGCTTTGACATTTGTATCATTTTTTTTATGTTGATGAATAATGCACAAAGGATATGCACAATTATCATTGCATCGCTTCTGTACGATATCTTTCCCGTTGATGACACAACGAAATGAGTTGTCGAAAAGCAAGCATGCGACAACAACAAAACCAACAATAGCAGCAACAAAGGAGAATTGAAAATGAAGAAAAATTGCAGTTGCAATGGCCAAAAAATTGACTGAGAGTTGTGCACCGTGCCATCGCGTACCACAATAGCAATAAGTCATCTGGTTTTTTATTTCGGTTTCTCTCTGTTGTCGGTGCTTTTTTTTGCTTTCTCTCTTGCTATAATTTCTTCCTTGACTGCGCTAAATTGCAATACACATTGATTTTTTGTGTATTTCTTTCGCAATTTTCCACCCTTTAAGTCATCACACGAGCAGTTGCTTGTCACAATGCTTTTAACACCAGATATCAACAAATGGCAATAAAAAAAAAGAAACGACTCATCACTCACAGAATTCTATTGGAATTGTTTATTACTGAAAAAAAGTGGATAGAAGAACGGGTATATATGGAACAAACAACAACAAAAAAATACTTCTGCATACCGAATCTTAACCACACAATGATTTGCGATGTGATATGCCATGGCAAATCTTCTGTGCTAAAAATTGCAAACGTTTTATTTCATTTCGAGTGCTTGTCATCAATGAATTTCTGCCCGGGCAGATAGAGAGAAAATGCCAAAACAACCAACACATTTCGAATCATTATTCATTCTCCTTCGATTCGGCGGCAGCTGTCAACGAGCAAATTGTAACGAATCGCAAATGCAAAACAATTTTCTTTCGGTTTGCTCTGTTCGCACTTCGTGTATAATTGTTATGAAACACAAATAATTTCATGTTAGATTGTCGGCACAATTCAAATGTATATTGTCGAAATATCAAACTGTTTATTTGCTCGTTTCATCAACAACACATACATTTTGTGGGTTGAATGGGTTTGACAGGGTATTCGATTTAACCCGAGAAAGAGTGTGTCGATGCAGAGTGACGAGAAGCAAAGAACTCGCGATATATATCTCTCTCTCTATCTCTCTCTCTCTCTGTCTCTCTTGTTTTTTATTCGTTATCATTAGGAAATATCGATCTGATTTCATTTTATGTCGCGAGTTCACTGACATTCCAGATATAATCCAAACACGAAATAAAAACCAACAGCAACACCAACAAACGAGCAGCAAACACACCAATCCATTTGAGCTATCATCGAGTTTAAGCGCACATATGCCTAAGCAAACCATTTTCCGCGTCACTTCAATTTATTATATAAATTGAGATACATTAAAAAAAATTTACCAACTAAAGTACGGCTGAAAAAAAAGCTGTAGCAGCAGCATCAGCATCAGCAGCAGCAGCAGCAGCAATAGCAGTTAGTTGAAGTAAATTGTGTTGAAGGATTTCCAATTGGATTTGAAGTGGAAAAAGCAAAATTTTTCAGTAAAATATTTTTGCTCATGTCCACCTAGAAAGGATGAAGAAAATTGCCTGCTTGCTCGCTCATTCACCAGACGAAACCAGACCGAGAATCAATCGATAGTCGCACATTCTAAACACTTTTACTCATCAATATGCTGTTAATTCAATTATCAGCTCAACCGCGCTCTGCCTGTAAAAATGAAGTAACATGAAATCTTTATCGCTTTCGCGATATACTCCCACCACTACCACCACCGACACGATGTCGATGTCGATGTCGTCGTCGTCGTTGCTGCTGTCAACAACGCAACAGACATAACAGTTAATCCGCATTTGTACATGCAGTATACCACACAGTTAATGCATCAAATTATATATATATATATATATATATATATATATATATATATGACACAAATGTATACCGGCCGCTTTGCCATACGTGATGACAAGTTGTCCGTCGATGAGAAGACTATGCAAAAATCACATCGACCAAACCTTGTAAAACATTAACTTTGTTTTTGTGGCTATTTTTGCGCGCGCGGCCGGCCACACACACACACACAATGGATGCATAATTTTCCGCTATGTTGGTGTCCTTATCAAGAGAAAGAGAACGAAAGTGTGAGAGAAACGAATTAACTGAAAATATCATTAGCAGCGTGTGATATTGTCAATTGAACGAAAGGACGCGAGAAATCAAAGTGGTTTTTGCATACCATAAATAAACCCAACGGGAAGAAATGCGAGCAAAAGCGTGTGAGAATGAGAGAGAGGGATGGGGATAGAATCATTTTATAATCGATCAAGCCCAAAATTAATAGCCCATTTGATTGAACAAAACATACAAAATAATTTTATATTACATTTTCATAGAGAGATTAATAAATATCCACGCAGTCGAGCGTGGGAGTGAGAGAGAGAGATAGAGAGAGAGAGAGCAATCTGACGTTGAGATTGTCCGTATTATGCATTATCGTTGTATAAAATATAGACGGCTGTCATTTGCAGCCGCGGTATTGTTGTAGTCATTTTGTTTTCCTTTTTTATCTACCATATGATTGCACTATACACTCGCCACAGTACATTTGTTGTGTATTTTATTTTATTAACTATCAGCGCATAAATGCGAACACCGTACACGCCGGACTATCGAATGATTATTATTGCGGGGCGTTTTGAGTGTAAAAAGCAAAATGAAGTTGTGCGAAATTGGGCTTTTATTTGAAAGCCGCTATTTCAATTTTCGATATATGAATAGTGTGAATGCAAGGCTCTTACACGCTCACACTTACAGTCACACCAGAGTTTGCCAATTAAAAACCAATGTTATAAATCCAGAGCATGAAAATAAACAGTGGCTTATTCTTTGAAAAAGATCCGAATGGAGTCTGTTTTTTTTATTTGCTCTCGATTCGTGTGGGTTTCGCTGAAATGTCTTGTTTGTCAAATGCGGCTGCATCGCATCTCTACGCTAAACGGAATTTTTCCTTTACGTATTCATTGGTCTCATGGATAGACTCTGGATATGTGAGAGATGAACAAAAATAGCCTCGGACAAAAGGAAAATGGTTCATTTTTCAGTGCACTTTTGCAGCCCGCGTGAATATAGCCTATCGGGCCAGCCAGTCGCGGTGTTTCGAACTGATCATCCTTCATCACTGATATGGCAACATGGCTATCATGTGTCAATATTAGATATAGACCATTATTTCTCGTATTTACGTGTACACCCATCCAAATGGATTTTCTCTGTGCAATGGATATGCATATATGGTCTGGAAAGACTCCAGCCAATTCTCACACTCAAACTGAACCGAAGAGTCATCTCTGGGTTTTTTTTTCGCTCATGCCACTTTTGACTAGATCTAACCATGCGATGGTATTCTTTTGCTCATATATGTGTTTGGCAAATAATTTTTTTTTTTTCATTCTCCATCTCTTGCATTTATTTTTCTTGCATTAAAATCGCCGCTCTTTTCATTCTCTACCATTTGCTATTATTAGCACGAGCCTCGCAAAGCAAAGCACACTCACACATGCCGAGACGGAGGAAGAAACGCATCCCAATCAACCTCACTTAAAATCATATGAAAAACGCGATTATAATCGAGAGAGAGAGAGAGAGAGAGAGAGAGAGAAGGGAAAAAAGAAATGGTGGGAGCTCACGAAGCGAAGAGATTGGATAACATCAAAGAAGAACAAAACCTAAAAGCCTTTTGTACAGAATATATTCAATGTGTATTGTCATTGTCTGTATACTATATCTGGGCTGTATTGGACAATATCTTTTCTATTCGGGCGCTCTCGCTTTCAGTATCGGTTGTGTTGTGAGTGTGTTTTAGCCGAGGCTAATTTTATAGAATAGAGAGAATCAATGCGCCCACTTGCCTTTCTTTCCATACACATTTGAATTGAATGGAAATGCAGACAGATTGCCTCCTCAATCGATAGACATTGGTTGATTGGCTGCTGCTGCTGCTGCTGCTGTTGTTGTTGCTGTTTTTTGTTTCTTCTTCTTCCAGTTGGAGCACAATTTTAAGAAAATAGGTAAAATGTGCGCCGTACTTAATTAGCATTGCCATGTGGATTGATAAATGAAAATGAAATCTCGATATGCCTGTATGTTAAACACGTCTCTTTCACGACGATATACCCGGATTTTCGATGTATCTGCAGATGCTACACAATGCATTGTATTTACATTTTCAAGATTTGGACCGTTTATGCCTTCTCCCTCTATATCGCCCTTCTCTCTTTCTGTCACCATTCATTTTTTTTCTCTCTCTCTCTCTCTTTCGCAAACACATAACCACTTTTGCCGATATTTAAATATGAATACGTATATTCGAATAAACCACGACCGATTTCACTGGCCCACATAATACACACAATATAATAAGATTGTGCCGTTCATTAGCTCGATGCGCGTAAAAAAAAACTTTTCATACACACTTTTGTTCTGAAGAATATGTGAAGTGTGCTTATCGCCATGATCCAACCAATGTGAAAAAGAAAATTGCCTTTCGGTATCGTCTGAAAGAAGGTCACCTGCTGAGAAATCCGGGTACTTATTATACAATCGGCACAATCAAAAGTTACAATTTTTTACTTTTTTTTTCTCTTCTGGTCGATGTGTCGCTTTCTTTTTGCAACAATTTGCATGGAACGACAAAAAACGACCGAAGAAAAAAAAGAAACACAACGAAATCTCAAAGGTCGATCAAAGTGGGGATTTTTTTCCTTCTTTTTGGCGCGGTGTGAATATTAAAATGCAAATATTTTCAAGGCATTCAAGTGTTTGAAAACCTTCGAGAGAGTGGTGCGACCCAGACAATTTGACGACAACGACGACGACGACAACGACGACGACGACAACGACGACCAATTTCTTTTGTACATTCTCGACCGAGAGAGAGAGAGAGAGAGAGAGAGAGAGAGAGAGAGAGAGAGAGAGAGAGAGAGAGAGAGAGAGAAAATCTGTCCAAGAGTTGTATACTTAACTCAATTTTAATGGGTTTATTATAGATTGTGTGATCCTTTCGCTGTATGTATATTATTTTTTTTTTCGTCGTTTTCCACTTCTTCTTTTGCTCAATATCAATTAAAGCGAACCCGTATACATGCCTAACACAATATTTAAAATAACACTTGAAATCTATATGTGTGTGTGTGTTTTTTTTTTGTGTTTGTCCAAAAGACCATGGAGAAGATAAGTTCGTTATTGTTATTTTTTCTTATTTCCACTTTTGTACATATTTTCTAATGAGCATTGAATGGGTTCTTCAAGTAATCGACGCGACTTTGATGCCAATGAGCTGTAGTCGAAATATGAGCAATATTCGTAGAAACACACAGAAACTGAGTATGTACCCCTATTTTTCATCATACGAAATGAAACTAAACAAAACAAGAAACTTATAAAAACCCAAAGGAAATATCGAATTAATCATCCGAGTGTTGGGAGTTAGCAAGAGAAGATAGCATACGTAATTAAGTTTGGTGGTAGAGAGAGAGAGAGAGAGAGAGAGAGAGAAAGAGAGAATTTCAAATCGATAATTGATTGTCACTGCAATAATTCGTTTAGCAAGCGATCTATTTCCGATCCGGTTCTCTCTCATATTTCAATATTTATCTTTTAGAAAATGCATTTTCGACCCGAATATAAATATTCAGAATCGAAATTTGAATTTCATTTTTCAGTTTGGATTTTTATTAGTCTCTTAATGGGGAATGCTCATTGAAAATGAATCTATCGAGAAAAATTGAATTGAAAGCGGTAAAATTAATGAAAAAGTAGAGAAAATACGTTTTTTTGCTCTTTCTATTGTACCTCAACAAAACGAGCCAAATTTCTAAAAGGCAACTGAAAATATATTCATTCCATTCAACGCTGTTTTATATGTTTAATCTATATTGCATTTTAATGGGCCCGAGCCAATTTTGCATAATATAAACATTTTTTTTTTGATATTAGCCTAAATTGTGAAACAAAATAGACGAGCGATCTCGCATAAAAGGCATTTATTGCCTCTTCCCATCTCTCTCTCTCTCTCTCTCTCTCTCTTTCTCTCTCTCTCTCTCTCTCAAAACAAATCATGATAATATTCATGGAATTGGCATGAAGTTTGCATAATCATGCCATTTTTTTGACTATTGAAATGTGTTTTTTTCGCGCATGGAGTTTTTCTTACGAGTAATTTAAGCCATTCTTTTGTTTCATGCTCAAAGGCAATTTACTCTATGCAGATACACACACAACGTTGATTGGTCAGGTATATGCTCAATTGAATGTGCGAGCATGGATACGCACTACGAGTAATGCCGATACATTCATGCCACGCTCACACATACACACACACACACACCGCAGCCATGCATTTTAATTACATTCATGTATTCTTATTGAAAGTTTCAATTTTGAAACCGAAATGTTACACAAAAACCAAATCCAAATTATTAGAGATGCATTTAATGGATTGAATGGTTTTTTTATTCCATTCGAATCAATTCTAATTTATTCAAAGTTTTAACACATTTTATGGAATTAGCTTAATGGCCATAAAACCGATCGCATTGATGCGCCCTAAGAAATGGTTAAGTAGCACAGACAAATCGATATACACTCACACAAAATTATGATTTTTAATCCAACCCACCTAACATATGTTTTTTTTTCTTCTCCATCTTCGTCTTGTGTTCGATGGAACGTGCTCAATGAAAAACGGAAATCCATACGCATGGCAAAACCTTAATTCGATCGAAAGCTGTTGAGGATTCATTTGTCTTGTGGCACATTTGTTTCGAATTTCGCAATTCGGTTATTGATTTGGTTCAGTCGGTTTCATTCGATCTCGCATCATTTTCGTGTTAACGAGTGCCAAGTGGTTGCGCATATCGAAGAGCATAAAGTTCCATTCATTTTTAATATCTACACATTTCATTCAATACGCACATTGCTGAAAATACCAAATGTTGTGTTTAGCCTCGATCATTTTTCTGACTGAATGGAACCATCGGCTGTTGAATACATGTGTGTGTGTGTGCTACATGTTGTTTGATTGTTTTCCTAATAAATATTCATCGTTATCGAAAATCCGAGATTCTTTTTTTTCGACACGAGCGGTGTGTTCCATTTAATTGAGACCAAATGCCTAGACGTGAGTCGTGTGTCTTTTTTTTTTCCTCGTCGAATGTGAAATTAAAGAGATGCGTAAAATCGACGATTCAAAGTCAATCGCATTCAACAACGAATAAAGAACCGAACTGCTGTTTTGTGGGCACTGAATTTCTAAGGTGAAACCGCCCGCATGTTACTTGACATTTGGAGTGTGTATGTCTATGTGTGCACATTTTTGCGCTCACTCCGTTTTCGTTGTTCTCGGCTTTCGCTTTGGCGATATATTTGTTATGAATACTTTTGAAATGAGAAAAAAAATGTACAACACTGTAGACACAGAACTACAACAACAAAACAGAGAGAAGAAAACGCATTTATTGCCCATATAAAATTTGTTCCGATTAACCGTGCGTTTTGTGTATGTGTGTATGTGTGTGTGTAATTTTAACCCGTGGCACGAAAAATTAAACACATTTTCTTTCTAGTCTCTTCACTCTGTCTCTGTATATTATAAACCATATGATACAACCGATGACTGATACCTTTGCCCATTGTATTATTGCTTGCACACATATTCGTCTCTCTATCTCTTCACTCTCTGTCATCCGCTTTTAAATTTTTGTAGCGCCATACTGTACTCTTTTCTGCTTAATTTTCTGAAGGAGAGAACAACGTTGTTGCCAAACACCTGGCCGCTATTTCGATGGTTCGTTCATCGGTCTCAGCCAAACTTATACAAAACTTTATCGTGGTTCTTAGGTTACCTATAAATGCGTGGGCATGCAGTTTGAAGTGATCATTCAACTTCAAACAACAAACAAAGAGAAAGATAGAGGGAGAGAGGGAGAGAGAGACACTCACACAGACCAGACATTTATACCCGAATTACATTTTGTAATGCCGTATTCTAGTCCGGAATTTTATGGCCATTGTAACGGGTAAAAACCACAACATCTGACTGCATAAACCAACTACACATTTATCGTGTGCACGACTCTTTCTCTGTGAACTTTATCTCTCTCCTCTATCTTGTTCGCCTCAAATGCTTCTGCTCTCTTTCGAAAAATCCGTTCATTGCATCACAAATTGCGATTCACAATGTCTACTATTCATCTTCTCATCTTTATGATTGAGTCTTCAACAACGTTGTTTGTCCGGAAAGTCGGTTTTCAATTTCAGATTTACAAACCAAACTCACACAAAAAACGATTTGAAAAAAAAACACACCACTGATTTGTATGTTGATTTTTGGATGGCCGTTAATTATGGTTTGATCATCATGGCGCTTGAATCTCATTGCAAATTTCATTAGTAAATGTGAAGATCTGAAATGTGAATAAGCATCGGCCGCGCTGTTTTTGCGATCCAAAATTCAATTAGGCAAATTGATGAAGAAAAAAAAAACGGAATAGAACAAACGATGAATGACGACAAGACAAAGAAATTCGTTTTTTTTTCGAAAAAAAAAATTTCTCCTGTGTATATTTTTCTCTCTGCTCGCGCGATAAAAGACTGCAAAAGAGCACATTCCCCTTTCAAGTAGTTAATTAAGCATTCGGTGCATATACATTGTGGGCTCAATTATACACTCGTGATATATGCGATTTGGTTGGTGTGCGTGTGCGCGCGTGCGTTCGTTTTTTCTTTCTCTATATTTTCTTCTTTCACTCATTTTTGATCAATCGAAATGACCAACGGCTTGTTAGTTGTTGTTTTATTTTTCAATATGGAATTGAGACAGAGAACGAAGGCCAGGGTTTTTCATTTGTTTATCGCTTTATGTACAGTTCGTTTAAATTATGTACACCTCTCTATTCGAAGAGCCGTCATCGCCGCCGCCGCCATGTATCAGATGGAATTGCAAAAGTGTTATCGAACGAAGAGCAAGAGAGACACACACAGAGAGAGAGAGAAACAAATATAGCAGAAGCAAAAATCAGCTAGCAAATAAACTTTTTAAAACCAAGCACCGCATATCAGAGCATTATGTATGTGATTTTTTTTTGTGCGAAATCACTTATCAAACGCGCGCGCACTCTCGCTCGCAAACACAACACAAAATGTACAAAGTATTTCAAGTGTTGTGCTGGGATGCCTGTAAGGGATATAGGAAGCATACAGCAGCAATCAATACCCGTTCATCGTTTTCAGTATGCTCTCAGCATAGGACACATAGTCGATATTACGGTGGTACAATTGAAATTAACGCAAAAAAAAAACACGAGAGAAAGAGTAACTCACATCATAGAGCTCTTTTCCACACTCATTCCAATTCTTTTGTTTTAGATGTATGCTCAAAACCATCACCACCATCTCCTCTGCTACCGCCACCGCTGTCGACGTCATATCGTGAATATGCTTGCATGTCTGAATGCAATCGTGATGATTTTTCGGCGCAAAATAAGAATATCCCTTGCTTGCGTACGAATAAACAAACAAACAAAAAACACAAACACATCGCAATTCGTGGCATATATCAATACGGCTAGCGTACTCAATGTCGATTCTTCTTTTCATTGAACCAAAATGAATGTAATATTGGCCGGTCTCTTTTTTATGGTCCAGCCAAATAGTTGTTGCTGCTGCTGGTGGTGTTTCATTGCAAATATTTTTATGCAAAATGCGCTGCATATACACATCGCTCCATCCGGTCGGTCGGTCGGTGTGTGTTTTCATTCAAAAAAGAGCGCTCCAACTTTTTGATATAGAGATCGAGCCCATCACAAATAGGGAAAATCATTTGAACGAGAAAAAAAAACACACACACGCTATAAACGTTTCGCTAAATTAGAAAGAACCTGTATTGCCGTCATAATGTTCGTGAAATGGTCGAATAGAGATGTAGCTAGAAATGGATTTAAAAAAAATGGCCGAGTATGCAAAGCGAGAGAGAGAGAGAGAGAGTTGTTTGTTTGTATGTCTATTTGATTTGAATTGCTTAGCCTCTCTCTCTCTCTCTCTCTCTCTCTGTGCAGAATTTTTGAGCACATCGAAATGAATGGCCAGTGCAAAATGGACAATTAAGTTCGAAAAGAGTGAAAAGGAATAGTTTGTCTATATGTGTGTGTGGTTTGATTGCAGCAGAGGAACATGATAATATCCGCCCCAGTGAAATGATGATGATGGCATAACAAAAAAGCCGGCCATTCGATATTATAGAATGGCATCATCGAAAATGACCATATCAGTTATAGGTAAACTTCGGCTTGGTATCAATGTTTTTGGATTAGCCTTAAATTCAAAACCTCTCTCTCTCTCTCTCTCTCTCTCTCTCTCTCTCTCTCTATCCCTCATTCCCTTTTGTATTTTGCAGTGACATTCACTGCAGATTGAAAATTGGTAAAATGATTCAACAGCGATGTGTGTTCGTGCCTTCAATTCGGCATTCAGACAGTGAAAAATATTTGATTCTAATTGCTGTTCAAGTCCGTTGAAAATCCAGTGTAATGCCAATGATTCGACGGGTTTGGCTGGCAATTGTTGTGATTAAAGTGACTATCTTCGATTCGATAGATCGCCGTCTGCATTCGATATCCTGCTTTTTTCTCCCTATTCACAATGGATTTATGTACGGAAAAAAAACCAACAGCGAGTGTTCCGTTGCACTCGAGAAAATATTAATGAAATGTGCAAGACGTGCATACCGTTGCACATTCGCTAGAATTGTTCCGTTTTATTTTCTTTTTTTTTTTATTTCATTCGAGAAACAACTGGTTTGGGTTCTTGCCGATTCGAAACGGATTGTTGAACAAACATCGGTTACTTTCAAGAGTCTCTCTATCTTTCATTTCACTGTGAATATGAATTCGCTCCAGAAATTGGAATGGAAAAGGGACAAAAAAAAAAAACGAAGAGAAGGAACGGAATCGAAATAGAAATTGCAAGTCATTCGGTATTCAAGTACTTGAAGAATTGATGTGCAGCACAACGAATCCGATTCTATAACAAAATTATTTAAACAAAATGCACCGAGAGAGTGGAAAAAAGTGACAAGAGAATTGACAAGAAGCCACAGAACACCATTTCTCCGAGTATGAGTCCGTTATATGGAAGATGTTTCGAATGTTGACTGCTGCTATCACCACCATCACCACCATCACCACCACCTTAATTTACCGTTCGGTTAGAATTTGTGCATTGCATATGCTAAACCTTTTTCCAATTGTCTGGCCCTGCATCTTAGTCGAATAATTGTAAAGAGATCGAGCGGGTAAGCGGGAGCAACGGAGTGAGATACAGAGAAATGCATTTGAATGACGCAAATGCATTCTTCACATTTTCCTCAATTTACCCGGAGTCTCTGGCATATATTGACTGAGGCGAAATGAGAGCGACAAAGATACAAGACACACATACATACGCACAAGAGACGACGACGGCGAGGGAAAAAAAGCACCAAGTAGTGAATCATCTGAAAGAGATTCATTTCCTTTTCAATTTCATATCAGTGGTTTTTCCACATTCATTCTCAGTTCTTTCGTTCTTCTAGGCTTTGGGTGTGTGTATGTGTGCGTGTGTGTGTGCGGAATCTTAATTTTTTTTTATACAATTACATGCCGACTATTATTTAGCCGAAGTAAATGTTCAGTGCTGCTGTGTATGCTATCGCCCATTAAATGGGAAAAATACCGTATGCCTGGTGTTTTGCTTACGAAGCGTAAGCGACTCGAGATGTGCATAAAACCAGGGATTTCATTTGGGAAAGCAAATAAGCGAATTTTCATTACCGACATACATCATTCATTAAAGCTTGAAATGGTGAAAAGTGTGCGGTGTGCGCGCGTCCGCCCGCCAGTTTGCTTGATCGAAATGGAGACGAGAGAGAGAGAGAGAAAGAGAGAGCGAGCGAAAGAGGATGAGAAGAGCACAAGAGGAATGATGCCAAGTGAAAGAGATACCGTACAGTTTTTCTTAAGTCGGAATCCGTTTCGTTTTTTCCACTTTTCACTTATGAAACAACTTCGTTCGCATATTTTCAATTTGAAGTGCAGTTGCATATGAATGCACAGACCATTGCTGCTGCTACTACTGCCGTCGCTGTTGCTTCGTTCTTGCTGCAATCATACGCGCTGTCCGCCACGACAGTTTGCCAGTCTCTTGCTCTCTCTTGCCTGCACTTATTCTTCTTGCCATATTTTCACTCGATTCGAGTTCATGTTTCTCTCTCTCTCTCTCTCTCTCTCTCTCTCTCTCTCTCT
>NW_022601406.1:2235778-2313332 GCF_009176505.1 Sitodiplosis mosellana | reverse complement strand
TCTCTCTCTCTCTCTCTCTCTCTCTCTCTCTCTCTCTCTCTCTCTTTATATATTTCCACTCTCCGTGTCTCTGTATATTTGCGGTGGTGGTTGTTTTCCAGTATTTGTCTTATAAACCATTGATTCCATCAACAAACACATCGTCCGTAAACGCCACATTATCAAACATACACTCCGAGTATACATACTTCTGTGCTGGCTGCTGGCTGCTCGAGAGATTCGGTGGCGTGTGCGCTCCTTCTTATGTGGGCACGAGCGTACCGAGAAATGCAGTACGGCAGAGAGAAGGAGCAAAGGAGCGAGTTAGCGAGAGCCTTTGTATGCGAATGATACAAACAATCGACCGCAGTGAAAGGCAACTGTATTAGTAAATGCTTATTGTTTTTTATGTACTTGCATATCATCGTAACAGGATTCTCTTCGTCTTTCCTGTTTCGTCGTTACCATCACGGATTCTTTTTTTTTCTCTGCATTTTCTCCGCTGCTGCTGCTTTGCTTTCTTCAGTTCAGAGATTGGCACACTGGGTAGGCAGTCAGTGTGCATATTTTGATCGTTGCCTTGAGTTTTTCTCTCTCTCCTGTTGTTGCATCAAGAGAAAGAGTTAAGCGTACGCTTGTGCGCGCACTTCGTATGTTTGTTTATTTGCTTGCAGTGGCACTCCTTCCGCTTTGGCTTCTCATTTTCTGTATTTAATAACAAACATCTACGCAAATCCATGTACAATTCACTTCATGTGCAGTGTGCACATGCACACACACATCGCATACAAATTAAAAGTTATGCAAAATCGTAGCTGCATTTTGTTTATTTAAGATGAAAACTGATTGTTTACTGAAATGCCTAAGAAAGCAGTAACAGCAGCAACAACGGCAGTGGCAGCATTGTGTGCAAAGTATTTATTTGCTGCAACTAAACAGAGCCGAGCATAAAATTCAACTCCATGCAGCAGTAGCAGCAGAAGCAGCAGCAGCAGCAGATCATGACTTTGTAGTTAATCTTGCGAAAATGAAGCATTATTTTCCTATTCTTAGTGCAAATGCATTCAAAATGCAAGGCAATGCAATAGAATGCGTGGAAAATGCATCTTCTCCATGCTACACAACAACAACAACAAAGTTGATGAATTTTATTTAAGCAAGACTTATATTATATAAACGATTCGAAATGAAAATGTAACCGAGTTGATTACGAGCCCTAAACAAGAAAAAACAAGATGATGAAGAAGAAAGAACAACAACAACAACAACAACCAATGGGCACTAGAAAATTCAAAATGAAAATAGGAATAATAAATATGATGTTGAGAGAAAAACATCTACACAATTCGAAGCTCTACCTCAAGCACGACAAGAGATATTCTCTCTCTCTCTCTCTCTCTCTCTCTCTCTCACTCTTTCTTTGCCTACAACAGAAAACGTAGGAGAGAGCGAATAAAACAGAGAGAAGCACAAGTGGATATGGACGAGTGAGATAAAAAGCGTACCGTCAAGAGGTTCGGGTCATAGAAATGCATTTCTTCGCCCGTTTTTTCATTGCTCCAACTCTCTTTCGCATTCTCTTGCTCTCTTTCCCATCAGTTCCAGATAAAAGTATATAGACTGAATTAAATCAAAAGTAAGAGAGAACAAAAAATTGCGGAAAGCCATCCGACATCCGCCCGTTTAGTTTGTTTTTCACTCATGCAAATTGACCGATAGAGTCTTTGGAAATGAACCTAAGCTTAGAAAATCCTTCAAATTATACAACAGCAAAATATGGATTAAATTTTTTTCCTCTACTCCTTCTTCTTCTTCTTCTTCTTCTTCTTCTTCTTCGTCTTCTTCTCCTTCTTCTTCTTTTCACTGTATGTAATTTGTTGCATCTGAATTTCCTTTTATTTCCGAGCATTTATAAAACTCCTTCAAAAACGTGAAATGCGGGAACATGTAAAATGATATCGCCTGAGTGCGATTCCGTTTTGGCGAAAGAAAACAGCATGTGGTATGTGTGTATGAAACCCCGCGTTTGTAACAGAGAAATGCAAATATTGAAGATTCCGAGTAAGACTCGTATAAATACACACAGAGAGAGAGAGAAAAGGCAAAACTGCTCGTTCGTTCTCATTTGCACAAATACATTTGTGACTGGCAATGGTAGCGGCAGCAGCAGCAGCAAAGCGAAAAAAAATATGCCCTGATGCACGAAAAAGGAAAAATAAACCATTTCATTCATTTAGAAAAACTGTGGAAAAGGAAACCGTCTAAAGATGCATTGCTACGGCAAGTAATTAAAAAATCACAAGTTCTTTTTCTGCACGGTTTATTCAATACAGTCTTACGTTGCGGAAAATAATGCACCCAGTAACACCAGCTCTCGTTCGCTCATACTCTTTTCGTGCGCGAAAAAAAATTGTTTTATACGGAGTACGACTGGATGGATTTGATGTTGCCGTGCACGTTCTCTGTGTGTCTCGTGCTGCTCGCCGATTCTTCTTCTTCTTCATTTTTTCTTTCTTCCGCTCCACGCTCTCCTTTTTACCCTTATGCATTTTTATACGCGCGCGCGCGCGTACACACACAGCCAACGTATAAAATGCATATATACAAATATGCATATAATAGGCAAAATGTACCAATCTACATACAAAGACCTGCTTTTTTTCGCATCTTTTGCTTGTGCGATTTTTTTTTCTTCTGATTTCGGATTTGATCGTCTGCCTTTGTACTCCCGCACAACGGTATAGTATGTGTATACCGATACAAATACATAACGCACTTCATCCATACCAGATTTAACTACGACTTATTACTGTGCTGTTGGATGGATACACATACACTCACGTTGTTTGAAGTAAACGAAGGGAATAAACAACATTTTTAAATTGCAACAGAAGATGGAACAAAAACTTAAGTAAATTAAATATAGGAAAATCCCTTCGCAACGGGATTTGCCTTCTCTCTCTTTGTCGTGCGAGCGGCGTGCGCGTAAGTGGAGAATAATTTTATTATTTTGAAAAATGTGTAACAAAATGAGCTGTTTATTTGTTTCATTGTTTTAGTTCTATTCATATGAATGACTCATTGATTGTAATGAGTTCATATGACCGATTTCCAACTGATTGCCTCCAATTCGAGATTGACTTTGAAAACATTTAGCCTTTTTGATGCTTTTGCGTCATTTACTTATTATTATGAATCATCACAGTCCTGAAATATTGTGAATCAAATACACATTCAAATTTGATCTGAAATCAATCCTCAATCTAAAATCAAATGCTAATCGAAATCAAAATTTTATGCTTAAAACCATTTGGAGAAGATGATGATCACAAGATCTTAATTGAGATCATTTTCTTAAGGAAACTGAACATCAGTTATCAACTCCATACGATCCCATTTCCATCCACATCAAACTCGTTTCAATCCCAAAAAAATTGCAATGATTCACCGTCGCCACAGCCGACGTGTCATAAAGACGTGTATTTCGAGGTGTTTCACTGTGTGTATGAAACACTCGAGTCCACGACAATTTGGCAATTGCATTTTGCAGTGGTGTATGTGAAGTGCACACAGAACGTCATCATATCACAAGATATGGTATTAATAAGTGGAATTGCGTGACAAGCTTAAGAATGAGGAAAATCATTATTATCAACATCCTCTTCTCCGACCAAAAACCATTTGCGAAAAAAAAGAAGAATGTAGCGTTGGGTAAAGTTCTTTTCTGAAAATCGCAGACAAACAAAAATAATGATGCATTTCACCCTTTCATGTTAACATGTCTCAAACTCACCCATACTTCCTCTCCTCCCCGCAAATCGGAGTCACTTCAAGACTCATGCCTGCTTCGCTCTTCTACCGAGACGGTTACAACACCACCAACCAACAGCAGCAGTAAAAACGAACACGAAAAAATAATCGTGAAAAGTATGCGCAAAAAAAAGTACATACAAAATGCAGTGCATAAAAAAAGTCCAACATGCGAAGCATATTTCGGACGTTTCACATTAGACGTTCTGCTTAAAAGCGTTTTTTCGTCGTCTCAAAATGACTTGCTGACATTGATATGTGTGTTGCATATAAGCGGCAAAACGCGTAGATCAAGGACAGGCACATACGCTTCCTTCGCTTGCAATCTCACTCCTTCATTGCGCCGAACACACAGATTAAAGCCTGTCGTCGTCGTCGTCACCGTCTTTGTTCGTGCAAAAAGAAAAGTGAAACTGATGAAAACACTGCAAAATTGTCCTAATAATCTCGTCGCAACATATAAAGAACGTTCTCTACAAACAAACATACGATTCTCTCTCAAGGATTTTCGGCTCTTGCCGCAATTTTCAGCATGCAAAGAGAGCCGGGAAAAAGCAGCAGAAAAAAAAACTTCAATATTCATTATGCATAGAAACTCCCTTGTTTTATTCGCATAAAAAATCGCAAGGAGAACAACAACAGCAACAAAAACAAAAACATAAGAAAGAGTTGTAAAATTCTGAGTTCACACACATACACAGCCAGCTCGACAAGCGAAGAAGAAAAGGATAAAAATCGATGAAAAGTAATAATAATCATATACCAGCACCGCAAATACGAACGAAAAAAAAATCCCGTATCATATCATTTAAGGGAGTTGAGTTGAAGATGGAGAGCTAGAGAAAAGTGAATTAAATGTGCCTGCAAAAATGTAAGAGAAGAAGCATTTGAATTGCTTTGCAAGTCTTGAATGCTGTTTGGCGAGGTGTGGTGAGTGAGTGGATTTGTTTTTTTTTTCGTTCGTTTGTCGAAAGGGAGAGAATGTGCAACGTTTGAGACGAGAACAGTCGATGCCTATCAAGAGCCTCCACACTGCACCACAATGAAAAATCTTTTCTTTTGTTTTATAGTAGAGCCGATTTTTTTGCACTCTTCTCTCTCTCTCTCTGCGGCGTCGCGTCGAAACAGCATCTTCTACAACAACAACAAAAATCCGATTCATCATCGCTTCGGATCAGCGTTCGTTATATTTGGCAAAAGCGGAAAATGATGAGAAAGCAAATCGTCTCTAAGCTGAAGTGACAGATTTTACGTAAATTTACCAGCGCAATGATGTATGAAAGTTGCGGGAAAAAAATGATGCGGAGACATTTGTTAGGCTCGAATGCAATTTTATTCACATTGTTTACATTGTTGAGTTCAATATTCTTGATGATCGCTTTGTCTGTACATCCTTTTTCTTGACAGAATAAAAAATAATCAACAACAACAACGAAAACAACCATTACCCACCAACGCCACCCAAATAAAATGCAGCAAATGCACTTTCGTTCAAATAAACAAAGAAAAGAATCGAGTCGACGACACCTTTCGATTTAATTAACAAAACGATGAAAAGACGATCGCGCTAGCTGCCACCACCACCACCAATCACATAATATGTGATCGGAACAAATAAATCAACCCAATTCTTCTCTCATCGACAAAAAGGTGTCTGTCGATTTTTCTCGTTCTTGTTCTATTTTGTGTTGTTGGTTTTTTTTTTCTCTCGGGGGGCAATTTCTTGTATATGATTCATTTTCGACACCGGAAACCCGATGAATAAACACAATGCAAATGCATTCGTGCAGTGAAAGGTGCTGACGAGATACACGCATATATATTCAATGAAGAAATTTCTTCGCTCCGATTCGCTTCTAATATACCTTCATGTGTGTGTATTTGAAATACATTTCTTCGCTCAAATTATTTAATCATTAATTGTAATTGAGATCGATACGTATTTCTTTCGGTCATTTTCGTCGCATTCACTAGAAAATGAAATAAAGAAAAGACATGCTAGTCAAAAGACGACAAAAAAAACGGTGGTAAATTGGCCGTTACACATACGGTTTTCAACACCTTAACGGATGATACACGGCTCTTTCTTCTTCATTTTATCGATATATTCGAACGTGGCCGTTGTCTTCGAATGTTGCCGTTGTCTTCAAACATTGCACTGTGGTCTTCGCCACTGGTCGTCAATTGCAAATTAATAACGGCCGTTCTAGGAAAAAAAAAAGAACAGTAGCTTTCGCTTTCCCAGAAGAAACACTGTCTTCAGCTGGATCCCGTTCAAAAAAAACGCTTGAAAAAAATGACGCCTTTGATAAATACCCTTGAATTACCCAGTGATTAAATGACACGGAGACGTGCGAGAGAGGAAAAGAAAATAATGATAATCGACGAAAAATCGTTTTGAGTCAAAGTGACTTTAATGTTATAGCTGTTTTAGATTGACTTATACTTAGAAGTTTGTGGTGTTTCGCTATGAACGCGTGGTGAAATTTTAATGAAGCTATTGTAAGTTGGTGGAAAGTTTGTCTTTCTAATTTATGCGATTAATGGATGTCTATATGTTCGGTTCGGCTGCTAAGTTTGATTCCTCTGCTCCTTTCCATTTGGCCTCGATTTTAGTCATGTACCTTTTAAACGTATAATTTTTTTTTGTCGTCGCTTTGTTGACCGTTCGCCTGTTTCCTTAACCGATAGATACGAATCAATTTTCAGTAAAGTTAAGAAATGCCATAGTGACAATTCGCTCATTAAAACCATATACACCCAGCGACTGCTTTTTTCCCTATGTTATCTTCTAATGCCCGTGGCACGGTTCGACCCCGACCGTACAAACGATCAACGCAACGCGATTATTTATTAAAAGCATGTTTTCAAATAAAAATGTACGGACTTCATCATGAATAAATTAAGGGCGGTCACACTAAATGTGCCAATATGTGTGTATGTTTAAACGTACATTATGTGTGCACTTTCATGCACGAATTCTCTCTCTCTCTCTATCTGTCTCGAAAGCACTTTAAACGGCTCCGTTTTATCATTACTCACATGAGAGAAGACGAATACACACACTCATAATTTCATATTCCGATGTTCATTTTTATGTGAATCATTAATGAACTTCGATTGATTCATGTAGAAAATGAAGAAATCGAGCGACGATCGAAATGCATGGCAGAGCCACTGCTGTTGTTGTTATTCAAACTGCTTTGTAGGTGGTAAGGAAGCTTTGATGTTTTGATACTTTTTGCACAAAAGCACTTAAATCATCTGGAGGTTTTTGCACTTAGCGTGCCAGTTTAGTTTTCCATGTGCTTCTCACTGGTTTGAATCGCGCGTTTATTTAAACGTGCTTCTTGTTGTGTATTTTTCGAAACTAGCAGACGTGACTTTATAACGCTTATTAATACGCTGTCGTGCCTATGTGAATCATGTGTTTTTTTTTTAATTGAAAAGCACTTTTTTTTGTCGTAAAATCTGAAAATTACTAATTAAAATAATAATAATGGACCGACAACGAAAAAAAAGACGACTTGTTTTCAGAATAGAATTCAAACTCATTAACACCACTATCAATATATTCATACGACAATTTTCAGCGCCGCGAATTAATTGGATCAACCATTCTCAGTTCAATAGTTAATTAATGTCAATTCTTTTGGTGCAATAGTAATCTGTCGTGTTTTCATCACTTTCACACTTCGTTGTTCTCAGCAACGAAACGAAAGAGAAAAAAAATCAACACTTCTCAGCCTAAATAAGTCAAGTGATACAAGTACATTTTCGTTCACGCCAATTAAAAACAATATTTCGAAATAATCATATGTGTGAAAACATTGGAAAAGGAAAAGACAAATGAAAACGGAATTAAGTTTTACTTGACTGTTATCAATTGAAGTGTGACAACACACACACACACACACACACACACAGTATTTCTCTCCATGCATTAGAAGAAACGATATGCACACTCAAATCGAGTGAGCCGTCATCTCGCGCTCTCATGTGAATTTTTGGTATATGGTTGAGAAAAAGGCCGCGTATTGCTACCGATCAAAATGTGTCACAACTATCTACGGAACTGAATCGAGAATTTCCCTTTAACTCGGTGCTGTGGTTCACACACAGCCAGAGCTGTGTTCACTTATGAGACACAAACAAGCAATCGCCAAGCCAATGTCCATATCAGCCATAGATCATGTATGCATTTTTAGACTCTTTTTTCCGACTTATGAATATTTATTAACATCCTGTATGTTGTTGTTTGCGTGTCGCGTAAGCAACAAGCACAAATGCACTGGCCGCACCACAATACTCTCTACCGTGTACTACTTATAGTTCACATTCAATGCATTTTCTTTGGGCAAAAATTGAATGCGTTTCGTTCACATAATACAAATTCATATTGGGAAGTTATCGTCGCACTGCAAATTGTCACAATTATCAGAGAAACAGCCGATGTGGTTTATGACCTAACATTTTTTTTTTCACAAATAATTGTCTTTAATCCAAAGATTATTGGTTTCATTCTTTTGATATTTGGCATTTTTCACTGGAACAAAATGGTTATTTTGCAGACAATTGCTGCTTTGGTCATTTTTCCGTGCACCGAAGCATCGAAGCGCAAATCTCAATCAAAAGTGATACAAAAAGCAAAAGCGGAGATGAGGTTAAAATCAAAGACGCATGAAATGAAACCACACGAAAAAAGCATCGAATAAATGCTCTGAAATTAATCGTCTTCGGCAACCAAATGCAAATGAACGGAATCGAAGTTGGTTTTCATGTTGTATTAATTAAGTGAGTGGATCACATTGCATGTACGATTCACTTTACGTTTCCGGGCGATTGTGCAGCACTTATACACATCCACACTATGCACACATCCAACATGATTGGAAGAAAGAGATGTGAAATAAAAAGAGTGCAGCCAAGAGTAGCAGCCACAACAGCATCGGTGCTCATTTTCTTGTTTCTAAACGCAAATCCATGTTGACAGTCAACCAGTTTCCATTGAACCGAATCTCAGCGCATACACAAGTCTCTCTGATCTGGCTGATGTGAGCCAGATCGTTATCGATAGACATTCCGGTGGCCGAAATGCACTTTATGTCAAAAAGGAACACGATGCAATCGGTTTTACAAGTGCGCGCACTCGTTGTGTATGCGAGAGTATCGTAAAGAGAGCGAACAAAAATCTCCACAGTTTTGTTCCTTAACAAGTGCTTCCGGACAAATAGGGTTAAATTCGTGTTGTGTTCTTTTTTTCTTCCTCTCTCTCTCTCTCGTGCTCGGTTCAAAGTTATTGTGTTTATTAGTTCGAAACTAATAACAATATTAACAACAATAATGCATACAAAATTATTTTACATGAGAGATACGACAGCGACCAAATCGACGACGATGACGACAATTCTATGTGGTGTACGAGAGATGATTACAATCATCTTAATAAGTCCTGATCCGATTGTGTGATTCATACTCTCGCTCTCTCTCTCTGCTCCAATATCGTGCAATGTCACACACTGATTATGTTATGCCATTGCGGTATCATTTTTCGTAGTTCCTTTGTTGCCGTTTTCTTGTTGTGTTGCCGAGTTGCACAATGCGAAAGAGGAACAACAACAACAAAAAAACGAGTCATTTTAAGACTTCGTCATATCCATCTCAAATCTCACTCGTGTGACTAACTGTATTGAGCGAGTGTGTGTTTTTACAAGAGAAAACCGTCTTGACAGAAAACGCAAATCAACCGGGATGATGACGAGAACAAGACAAAGGAAACACCATCGCAGTCAGTGTATGGAGAAGAGAAAAAAATGAATAAATATACGAATAAAACTAATAAGAAATGACACCAAATTAATCAACACAACAACGAGCGAGAGAGATTGTGCAAAAATGCGAGAAACAGAAGAACGAGAACGAAAAGAAAAAGAAATCTGTAAACGAGGAAGTCGTTCAACCGCCGTGACGATTTCCTATGCACATGCATTTCAGTCAGCTCGGCTGGTGTCGGTGTGTGTGTGTGTATTCGATGCCTGTACACGCTCATATCATTTAACTTCTTTTGCATATATCCTTTTGTGTGCGTTTTTGCGAAAAACGACAACAAAACAAACGACACAGCAACACAGAACAATAGCTCATCTTCTCATGTGATAATCATCATCCACAACATTAAAGAAAGTTGATATGAGCAATAAGAAACGGAACACGACTTTTCGATATATATGGCATGCGTTTAATTTTATACTGCTCTCAATGAACGTCTATCGTGTGGTGCCCGAGAGAAAGAGAAAATGTGTGTGAGTGTTTCACAGTGGTTTTCTTGATCTTTGCTTAATTTGCATCGAGAAATTGCCAATTCAACTCATATCCTACATATGAGCATATATCCTATATGGCCGACATTGATAGCAAAACTTTCACATGCGAGAGATAAATTATGTTATGCATTTTCTCGTCTTCTCTCTGTATATTTCTCTCTCTCTCTCTCTCTATCTATCTCTCACGATAATTTTCTCAACGTTTTCCAATTTCTCAGCCACATATCCGTTTTGATACGATTTTATCTTCCATGTTTCAATCTGAAGTAGAATCGAATCTTGTTCATAATTCACTCAGTGCAGAGACTCACATTCTTCGTTTGATATTCGATGTGATATGAAAATGTTTGTGTGCCTGTGCATGTCAATTCGAAAAAAAAGAAAAATGCCATTGACAATTTACAATATAAGTGTTTGTGTATTGTGGGTGCCTATGCATAATTTAACTACCTGTGTGCAACTCATTCTCATAATTAACTCATTGATTGTGTACACTGTTGTTTCATTGCAGCGGCAGTGAAAACAACAGAAAAGGCATTTCGCCTGACTTTAACACATTTCAATAGACACACACACACGGTTGGAATTGTACGGCAAACCGAATTTTATTTCCATTCAAACACAGCAAAAGAATCAAGAGTAAAGGAACAGAAAGAAAAGTGACTAAAACATAAAATTCCAGCTAGATTGAAGGAAGGACCGTATTCATAATCGTCTCCCTCCGCCAATAATTTGAATAAAAATATTTTGAACCACAAAAAAAAATAGGTATGAAAAACGACAATACACACAATATTCAAAAACAAAAGGAAATAACCAATTTCGTTCCGTTCCCTTAACTATTTTTTTTCTCTTCCTTCTCCCGCTCACTCTGTGTGTTGCGTCGCATTTTGTTGTTGTTCACTCAACTCACTGTGCTCTGTGTTCAGTAAACACTCTTTTTTTTCGTTCATTCGTCTTATTTTTTCTTTCTGTTCAATTTTTATTGTTGATTTCTCTGTGTATTTCCCTCTGCCGTTTGCTTTTTTATTTCTCTGTGCTCTAAGTTGTTCCTGTCTGTATACGTATGTGCAGTGCGCTATTGCCTCTTCTGAATGTAATTACTTGACCGTATGTCATATTCATTCTCCCTCTCTCTCTCTCTCTCTCTCTCTCTCTCTCTCTCTCTCTCTCTCTCATTCCAATGAATGTCCCTACTACTAATGTATGCATTTACGTAGATATGTCAGTTGGATAAGTGATGGAAGCGAAGCGACCGAACAGAAAAATCGTTCACATTTGTTGATAGGGTGCGATATGGTCATAGACAAAATACGATGATCGAAAAGTCGGTTTTTGAACCAAAAAAAAAAAACAACTATTTCTTGTTGTTCGAGACAAATTTTGCCAATGAACTACAGAGAGAAAAAAACAATATGGGAACAAAATGATCATTGAGAAAACATTACAATTTAGTTTGCCCTTGACCATTCGCGGTTACGTAAATTCAATTAAATGAGAAACGAAATGAAAAAAAAAAATAAAAACAACAACAACGACCGAAAACAACTAGCAAGCATTCCGACGAACAGAGAGAAGGTAGCATATGTGCATAGCCATGCAATGGAACCAAAATGAGAGTGGAATTTTCGTTTTCGAACGAACCGAGTCAACACACTCTAACTAAACAACGGTTTGGTGCCATATTCTAGATTACCTTTTTTACCGACGCTTTATTTTGTGTAATTTTTTGTTTCGTTTCGTACACACAACAACGGCTTTTTTTCTACTTCTATCGCGTATTGCAACACATATCCGAACAATCGCGCGCACCCGAAACACTTCCAATTGCATACCTTTTTGAACCGTTTTCCGTTGAGTTTTGTTATTAACGAACGAACTATATGCTCGCGTTGTCGTTGCTGTTGCTACTTTGTTGAATGTGTGTGGGGGGATATTCACTGGAACTGAGGGAATTTCGTTACATCAACATATTTAAAGGCTTCTAAATTAAATCCCAAAATACTCTAAATTGCAATGCAATAAGGATTGAACTATCTATCTTGATCATGCAATAAATTAGAACTATGTCTTGAGTTTATAATCAAATTATCAAATACCAATTATGAATTAACAAGCAATTTAATCCGTTTGGCTATCAATCACATATTATAAATGATTATGGTCAAATGAGGCCGACAGCGTTCGCTCACTCGCTTTCGAATCAATTGATTAAATTCTTGATTTTCATTCAGCAAACAAACTGCTTCGATCCATTCTTAAGCAGCCAATGACTCCTTCATCGTCGTCGAGTCGTCGTCATTGTTGTTGCCGTATACCATTCAATTGTTGTTACCATTTTGGCCTGAAGCACTATTTAATTTCACCCGTAATTATGTTATTTAAGGTGATTTTGACAGTTGAGATGATGGACATAATGGGTGCATTATGTTGAGAATTTTATCTTTCTGATTTGTCAATTTAATTTGAAATGTAGCAGTGGCACCAAGCGTTGTGTGAGACTAATGACTGGTGTGCGAGTGGACACTGGCTCGCTCGCACGCACCATACACACCAATCTCAAAGTATATATTGTCTAAAGCCATAATCGAATTCTCTATTGGATAATTTATGCATATTTAATGAACAAAGACAGAGTGTGTGACGTATGAAGCGACCGGTGTGTGTATGCGTCCCATTCTTATGTCCTCAACTGAAGACCTATATTTTGGATTGTCCAACAAAACATCGCATATCGGATACACACACACACACACACACACACACACACACGCGCGGTTTGAGTTCTTGGTCTTAATCGACTTGAAAACACACAAACACACTCGATCAATATGTGTATTCTGGTTGACATGTGGATGACCAATGTTTCAAGTAATTTTCCAAAATACAACACACAAGATTAATTCATAATATTTCTAAGAATCGCCATTAAACTATTAGTGTTTACACAGTCGCTCGCTCGCTCACTCCGTCTCTCGCATACACATACACAAAAGGATGTCATTGTCCAGTCGGTCGCATCAAAACGATTACATATTCATTGTTCATAATTCGGTGAAACCGAAAGGGATTTCAAAATGCCACTAATCAATTAAGGCCGTGTTGTCGATTTGAACTTAAAATTGCTTTTATCGAATCTTTGCCGTTTTCTTATTCAGGTTAATTAAACGAAACACTTTCTTTTCCTCCCGATTTCTCTCTCTCTCTCTCTCTCTCTCTCTCTCTCTCTCTCATGCGTTCCATCACTTTTGCACTACATCCGTCGATTGTGTTTCAAAATGTGTGCCGATGTGTTTGGCCAGTAGAATGTCAATAAAGAGGTGAAAGTGACGTTTACAATGTGAAATCAATCCCTTGTGTTTTCATTAGCAAAGTGCTGCTGCATCTTTTCTTCTCACTCAGAAATTCACTCACTCACACGTGCGACACACACACACACACACACTTGGATAAATTGAGGTCAATCGATTATTGGTGTCGTCAGAATAATTAAATTCAGATTTGTCCATGGCTTAAACGATGTTGATCTGATTAAGTTTCATTTGGATATTCCTTGAAATTGACATGTGTGTGCAAAAACGCCCCCAATGTGTTGTTGCTACTCTTGTTTTTCTGTCTACGTTCGTTTTATGGTCAGAACATCAAACGAGAATGAAGTGATATATAAATATGATGCAGTGTGTGTTCTAATATGTAAGAAGGCCAAGCAAAGATTAGACGGTCTAGCGGTAACTCTTTTAAGTGTGAAAAAGTAATGAACCTGAAGTGATAAAATGGAACGTTTTATCGCATTTTACCTCTTGAGCCACTGCTTAAAGCGTTGTTTATAAATAAATGGCAGCTTATTTATAAATTCACAAAACCAACTCCATAAAAATCACTGCACGCACAGAGGGACGAGCGACATACACACACACAGGGAGAGAGAGAGAGAGAAAGACATACACACAGAGTCAGTGAGTCTCAATGGTGAACGATGAAGAGTGAATCGGTTGGTGTTGAGAAGTGAAAGTTTCGGTCAAGCGGAAGATCTTTCGAAAATTGAATTTCTTGTAGTTCATCGGAACGGACACTCTTCAAAAGGATTTATTCATTAGGCCGCATCAAAATAACTATATGTTTGTCTCTCGGTGAAGACAAAAACTAGCCAACATTATTCTCGGTTGCTTTTCGTGTTTAGATATATGGAAGATGTGTTCGCTGCTGTGCGAGACATGTGCATGGCGACACAATGTGTATAAAATGCGGTGGGTGCCACAATCAACACAACCATTGCATTTGCATGTCTATCGATTTTGTGTGTCTAAATTTGACCACGCAAGAAAATCGTTACACATATATTCCGCCAAAGTGCATTCGGATTCAATTCAGTGAATTTCTTAAAGAAAAACCTCTTTCCACCTGGTTAAATGCGGAACTATCGAAATTTATACACATACGCATACAACAGCGCCCAATGTACATAATTAGCTAGTGGTTATGCTAAGAGATGTGAACACACGATAATAGTCGTCGAATCAATTGTGTGTCCCTTTAAATTCTTTCAACGACATGTGAAATACTGTTCCATTGATTAGGAACTAATGACAACAACAAAAAACTATATGGTACATGCATACGTGTATATTCCACGCTTCCTTAGGTTGTAACGTATATTTTCTTTTGTTTGTGAAGAAGGAGTAATCAGCGGCCCATAACGTGCACTACCGGTTGAATGATCGACACAAATGCGTGATACACACTCACTTGAGAATCAGCGAGCGAGAGAGAGACAGACAGAGAGAGAGAGAGAGAGAGAGAGAGAAATTTCCGTTGAAACTATTATGCGTCGTTTTCTTTCTTTCTTCCAATTCTATTACTCGTTCGTCTTTCATTCACGCACCTACCGCAAGTTTACAACATATTAAAGTGTTGCGAGTTAAAGATAAAGTAAATTCGATAAGAAGACCAGAGAATCGAAACGAAAAAAAAAGCAACTCAAAGAACCATAGCCCACATGCTTTTTCTTCGTGTGAGCGCGCGCGCGCACGAGTAAGCGACAGCAAGAGCTCATATTCAGCAAATATGCTATTATTTTTCCATTTTTTTTCTCGCTTTATACACATTTCCTATATATCCACCGCTGTTCCGAGATCATTTCATTCAATCGCACACGCAGCATGTCCCTTTCACGATTTTAAATACCATACACATTCGCATACGTATAATTTTTATTTCAAAATGAAATATAGAAGAGAAAAAAAAACGATGAAATAAATATGAGAATATTTCATTTTAAACATATAGCCGTGTGCGCTATGCACCCAAGACCTAAGTCTATTTCTTCTTCGATTCCTTTCAATTCATGTGTATGCGTCCTTTTCACTTCTTGTTTACTACGGCGATGTCTTTGAACAGCTGTACGCGCGCAAACAGATGGAACGATCGAAAACCTTAAGGTTTCCTTTATTGTGAGTGTGTGTCGATGACTTTTGTTACCTATTGTTTATGTTGCATATGACAAAGACGGCAAACGTCTTATGAACGATTTCTTAAGGTTCTTTCTTTCTTGAGGTAATCATTTAAATTGCTTAATGGTATGGCACGAATTGCTTGCGTACGATTCGAGTTGTTTTTTATATTTCTTTTTTTGTTTTGTTTGAAATAACGGTCGTTGTGCGCGGCATCGGAATATTGTTTACACTTTCAAGATGTATTTAATTCGAATGCCATATGACGAGTTGCAAATAAAGAAGAGGCATAAGGAGAAGAACTAGAAGAAAAAAAAAATTAAAGATAAACGCTGAAGAAATCAATTTCATTTCGATTTGGATAACATTTCGAAATCACCAACCAGATTGCATTTTACGAATTGAAATTGTAGAAATTCGAAATGAAAAATACGTTGATCTATTGCTGTTATTCTAAGAGGAACACACGAAAAGCAATTCTGAAACGGGAAAAAAATGTTTCTAGTACACATACAATTGCAAATGCATCGTTAGTACCGCGAACATACCGATCGTATGTGTGTTTGTGTGTGATGATGAGGATGAGAGTGAGAGAAAGAATGGTGAGAAGGAGAGCAGAGAAGGAACGAATGTGCACGATGTTTAGTTTTTATTCGTATGTTCCGAACTCCTTTGCTGCCACTTCTCCAGCTTGCCGATCGCAACGAAAGAAAAGTGAACGAAGCACACGAGTGCAGCAAGCGAAACCCAACACGAAAAACTTCTACCGAAAGTTACGAAACGACGAACGAAAATGAATGTAAAGAGAATGTGTATATATGTATGGATGAATATATGTGTGTGCAACTGTGGGTATGCACACGGCGTACATATGCCCCGGTTTTTTTCTCTGTGTATTACGAATACGCGAAGCGTTTCCGCGCCGCGCGCGTGTGTGTGCGTAGATGTAGTTGTATTAAGCATTGTTTCTATTCGATTTTCTTGTTTCTCATACTGTTCGTTTTTTTGTCCCTTCTCTCTCTCTCTATTTCTTTCTTCCTCCTGCCCGCTGCTGCTGTTGGTGCTGTTGGTGCTACATTTTATAGGTCGATGCTATGGAAGGGGAATCATAGAAATATTGCTTAAGAGTGGGGAATGATTCGTTAGCAGTCGAGAAGAGAAGGCACATTCGCATGTAACGACAACGATTTAAAAATACACACTACTTTTTTTTTCGTATATCGTCTTGTACTTTCTGGGAAAATCAGTATAGGGAAAAAAAGCACGAAACACGAAAAAAAATTCTCCCACTTTAATGGGCTTAACACAAACAAAGTCTGGTGATTCTTATGATGTCATCAGAGGAGGACGCAGACAGTTTCGGTTTGTACGGAGATAAGTTACTAAAGAAAGCAAAACGAGCCAGACAGCGTGTAGACGCGGGTGAACCAAGAAATAGTTATTCATCGATTCCGAATTTTAGTTCAAGACCTTCACTCATGAGCGGCGGTCTGTACGGGGCTATTTATAGCCAAAATCAACAACAACACAATTTCGGTTTATTTAATTCAAGCGGTTACGGAACGTCAACGTCAAAAATGTTAAACGAATTATTAGCAAGACAAGTCAAACAAGCCCAAGATGCTGGTGGTCCTGAAACAAATATGATGCTCTCACCGATGGAAGGCGCATCAAATTCGGATGGTAGCAAACACGGTTTTGAAACAACATCACCAATTATTCGGCGACAAAGTAGCGGTGGTGTCGATTTGGATGATACAACCGTACAAGCAAATGACTTGGAAAAATTGCATATGTTACGAAATATTTTGCAAGGAAAAAAGGAACTAATGGCATTACACGATCATGAATTAAGAGCGGCCGCTGCTGCATCGGCGGCCAGCATGAATAATTCGATCGAACGGGCATCGCCGGACAACAATAATAGCATAAGCAAAAATAACAACACGAACAGTAACAACAATATTGTGAAACAAGAAGTGAATATCAAAAGTGAGTAAAAACAAACAACAAAAAAGAAATAACAAACCCAAAATTTTTTTGCAAAAAAAAAATCGAGTTCAATTTGAAAAGATGAAAAAAATGATAATTTTGAAAAAAAAAAGAATAAAAATTTGAAAATTGCGCTAAAATTGATTGGCTGTTGAAAAAATTAGTTGAATTTGTATCAAATTAAAATCGAATTGATCACAGTGTCGTTTGCACAACAAAGTGTGTATTTTCTGGTTTTTTGTGGTTTTTTGTGTGTTTTTGTGACGAAGATGTGCGAAATTAATCGACGGTTATTAGTACGATCCATAATTTTTTTTCGCTCTTTTTAAAACAGTTGAAATTTATGGAGGCTACAAATGCCCGTACGATCAATTGAAGTGTTTCGTTTTCTTTACATCGCACAAACAAACAAAAAATATATTCAAATTTCCATACACATTTTGCTGTGCACGATCGATTGTGAACGATTTGTGGATGAGAAGAAAAACCGAGCGGAAATTTTTTAAAACAAATTGGTTTTGTTCTTTGTGCATTTTTTTCTAGGTGAAACATTAGGAAATGGTGGAAGTGATGCGAACGATACTAGTGAAATAAATGTTAACAATAGAGTGAACTCAATGTCGAATCAAATGAATGATGATGTGTCACGGCATATGGACAATGGTGAAGATATGTCGGATAATCGACAAGACAACGCTATTTCTGGCGATTTAAATAAAGCACTCAACGACAATATGATTGATGAAGAAATGATCTGTTTGAATTCGCGTTCCGATTCGGAGAATTCGATGCCATCATCGCCCGGTTCCGATATGATCGGTTCCAAAGATGATATGGACATTGAAATGCATTTGGATAAAAATAATGTGTCGCCAATTCCGCAGAGCCTAAAAAATGAACCGGTTGCAATGGATATGAAACGTGCTCGTGTCGAAAATATTGTGAATACAATGCGATCCAGTCCGATACTTCCATCGCAACAACATCCCCAGGTGAATGGATGTAAAAAGCGAAAATTGTACCAGCCACAGCAGCACGATGCCGAACGTTATTCGGGTTTGAATTTCAATTTAGGGCTACAGGGATTGATGTTCGGTGATGGTGACGATGATGAGGATGACGAACAGCCGCCCGTGCAACAGAAACGCGTCGAAAAGAGTGCACTGGAATCGGAATTGCGGTCATTGCAAGAGAAATTGGCCGAAATGCAACAAAAGTATGTGCAATTGTGTACGATTGTGAATGAACATTCAGAGGTGCCCGAGTTATCGCAAGAGATTGATGACGGCAATAGCGATACATTTGAGCCAATTGAAAATAAGAAGGAAACACCGGAGAAACAACCAATCCAGCGTCATTCGGTGTCTTCGTCGCCGACCATATCACCGATGAAAGATTTATCGTTAAATTCCAAAGTGTCGAACGCATCGAATATGATGCTGTCGCAAGTGATGGGCAAAATGATTTCATCAAAACTGCACAATCCCGCTCAATTGGCACCAAACTTTAATGGGACACATCCGCTGCTGCAGCACATTAACATGACCCACAATTCGCATGAGCACGCACTCCAGCAAATGCAGCACAATCAACAGCAACAGCAGAATGCATTGAACCAGGCGGCCATGTACTTTGGTGCGATGAATCCGAAATTTTTCCTCGAACAAGAGGTGCGCAACAGCAAAGAATCCGCCGAACAGCAAAAGCAACAGTCACAGCAACGTGACAGTGTGGCGCAACAACTGGAACGTGAACGTCAACAGCAACAGAATTCAAATCAAACAGCCGGCCATTCGTCGTCACAACTGAAACAGGCACAGATGCAGCAACAGGAACGTGAGCGTCCCATGCAAAATTCAAATCAAAGCCAAACACATTCGCCCCAGCAAAAGGAGTGTTCACAATCGCAACGAACACAAGAGCAATCGTCAAATGCACATGGGCAACCGTCACAGGTCGCAATGCAGGCGCAACAACAGCAAAATTCATTGTCTCTCATCACGAAAATGAGCACATCGGATTTGAGCGAGCGTCTGAATATCGGACGATCGAACTCCAGTTCGGTGGGACCGGTGTCCGGCACCGATTTGGAAGGTTTGGCCGATGTGCTGAAAAGCGAGATCACGGCATCACTATCGAATTTAGTTGATTCGATTGTTACAAGGTTCGTGCACCAAAGACGGTTTCTAAATAAACAATCGGAAGCAGCCGCTGCCGCGGCCGAACAACTAAACAAGGATCTTATGATGGCAACACAACTACTTGATCGTAAATCGCCTCGCACGAAAGTCGCTGATCGATCGTCCAACGTACAAACAGGTAACGCGCACATTTTGACTAATTCAAATCCAAGTAGTTTAATGCACACACAATTAAACGGTCCACGTTTAAATGGCAACGCGTTCACAACGCACACGATGACCATGCCTACGATGAATATGAATGGGCCAGGACCAACATTGAGTGACAGTAGCACTAACAATACAAACAATCTAAATGCAATAAATTTACCTCCTGTTCATGTCCATCAAACCCCAACAGCGGCTATGTTTCAAACGCCAAAGCCACCGCAAGTGATAAATCCGGTAGCGGCCGCCGCACTCTACAATTCAATGAATGTGCTTGGCGGTCAAGTGAATCAATTCTGTATGCCGGAATCACGTGATACAAATCCAGAGCAAAACGAAGCCCTTAGTTTGGTAGTACAACCGAAAAAGAAGCGACACAAGGTCACTGACACACGAATCACACCACGCACCGTTAGCCGAATCCTTGCACAGGATGGCATTGGACCCGCGGCAAATCAACAACAAATCGAATCGAACACAAACGCAAACATGAACAACAACAATAACAACAACAGCACGAACGGCAAGGGATCGATTGCATCAGGTAAATTCATATGTACGTTTTACTCACTTACTTCATTTTTGCTCTTCCCTTTTCTCTGGCGTTCGCCGGCGAATTGCAATTTACTAAAACATTTTTCGACAATCATTCGCAATTCACATGTGCAGTGATGAATACATCGACGACGACGCCATCAGAAAGCCCATCACCGCGATCATCATATCATGGACCACCTCCATCATCAATGCTACAAGTACGTATATCAATTAGCGAATCAACACATTTCCGTGTGCCAGTGTCACATCACATTGTATGTCTGATTTTAATGGCCATTTGATTTGGGTTTTTTTTCTCTCTCTCTCTCTCTCTCTCTCTCTCTGTTTTTCTTGTGCATTCGGCAGGCGTTATCAACCTCTGTTGCAATACCAAATCCATCATTACACGAATCACAAGTGTTCTCGCCGTACAGTCCATTCTTCAATCATCATAACGGGCCACATGCACCGCAACAGGCTCAAGTCCATCATCTCAAAATGCCAGCCAGCCCACCCGGTTTTGCTGGTATGATGGATCCACGTGATTCGCCGCCACTACCTCATCCACCAACGATGTTGCATCCAGCTTTACTAGTACCACCACCACAAGGTTAGCACAAATCAAACACA
The DNA here is from genome assembly GCF_009176505.1 of Sitodiplosis mosellana. Lineage (NCBI taxonomy): Eukaryota > Metazoa > Arthropoda > Insecta > Diptera > Cecidomyiidae > Sitodiplosis > Sitodiplosis mosellana. Next base: position 2,292,263 of record NW_022601406.1, on the reverse strand, counting down.
ATCATTCCATATTATTACTCTTTACCAAGAAATTCCTTCTGAGTAATGCAATCTCATCTGAAATCTCATTAAAACATTTTCAAATTCGTATTGTTTTTACTCATTGTACAAACGATTCGCTTTCTCTTTCGTTTCAGATTATGCTCATATTCGAGCAGCTATGGATAATAATGACCGGAACTCGGATTGTAATTCAGCTGACATCAGTTTTGATGGACTTCAACCTACTATATCCTTTTCAAATGACAGGTAATACCTGAACAAGAATGCGAAAGATGTTTTTTAGATACTTACATTATCTGCTTTAAAATCAAAGGCACAATCCGACACATACAAAAAAAAACAACAACCACTCGATTGACGCCTAAAATGCAATGCACTTTGATTCGCAGTTTTGTTTGTACTCTTAACATCTTTCACCTCTTTTGTCTTGTCTCTTTGTTTTTGATCCCATCACAAACTCACACACACACACACACACACACACCCACATTCATACACCAAATACGTACAAACCCGCAAATCCAAAACAGACAATGTCGCCAAAATAGCGCAAATGTGATACATAATGGAAAACATATTGTAAGACCATGTTATCAAACAAACGAAAAGGACTTGTGGTGTGCGGCTGCCAGTGTTCATTTGGCTAGAGAAAAGAAATGCACAATTTCGTTCTCGATTCAAATCGAGCTGCATTTTTCATTTGCTCCAATTTGATGTAATATAAACCTGCCAGCCAATGCTAAATAACACATCATGTTTTTTATTATTAATTCTATTTGTTTTCGCGTTCTCGGATCGGTTTGCCAATTGCTACTGTTTCTGAAAATCGACAGTTTTTGTCTTAATTGTTATCTATTAAAGTCGAATGTAATGCACACTGCCTTGTGTGTATCGATCCGTGCACTCGTTCGTTTCATTCGTTCGCTTGCTCGCTCGCACGCGGCTACTCAACAGATTCAATGCAATAATGCTCATGATTATCCATCTCTTTTTCAATCAAATTCCAAAAATACACACCGATACCGAACGCTAAATGAGTGCTTTGTTAAAGAGAAATTCGCTAAGGTTCCCTTCGATCATATAACATTTCCTTATCGAAAAACGGGCCCGCCACTCTCTATCTCTCTCATAAATTGGCTATTTAATCATATGCAAAGGTAAAAAGTAAAAGCAAAACAACACTGAAGCAATATTCACTCGAAATTGAATTATTAACGAGCAAGGTAGAACAAAAAATAACCGAGTGAGTCGAAGCAAGCACACAAGCCGAACTAATAAATTGATAATATTGCAGCATTGAGTGCAAAATACACAAATAGCGATTATTTCGAAATTGAAAATCCAAATCGATATCAAAGAAGGCAGAGAGCGAGCGAGACGAAGAGTTAGCATATAGAGCATATCATTCGAATCAAAGCCCATTTAATATCAGTTACCAACCGATGTACAATATTCCCATTTCCATTACAATTCCTTTTGAATCACTTGTATAGATTCTTTTGGGTATTTTTTCGTGTTGCTGCTGCTGCTGGTGTTGCTTTTTTTTCTGTAAATGTTGTACTTGTGCAATATGCATTACAACCACAACTTCCTATGAACTAATTAAGTCGCTGCTCGGCAGTAGTACGTATCACACCAATACTCAAGTGTCGATAAAACGCAATCGTATAAGAGATGTGCAAATCAAGTTGTTGTTGTTCTTTTTTTTCGCTGTGCCTTTGAACACAAAAGTGGGGGGAGAGATAGAGAGAGAGAGAGAGATAGAGAGAGAGAGAGAAAGCGAAAAAGAGAGACAAAAATGAGCAAAGCGAAAAGGGCAAAACAACCAAGCGATTTCGATAAATCCAGATGGATAAAATCACAGAGAATATATAAAAAGCAAGAAATTGAAGCCAAATGAACGTTAAAGTCTCGATACACGTATGCCATACATATCTATGTGTAACTGATGCAATTCGGATTTTCTACGTGGAAATCAAAAACCTCTTTTTCGTTGCCTGTCGACGGAAATTCATACGATTCAGCTGAGAAGTTTACATTTAATCGTCTTAATGCGCTGCGACATCAAAATTGGCTTATACCAATTTAAATCTTTGCTACTTTTGCAGCAAACGAACCAATAACCAAAAAGAAAATCCTTCCTAAGACACAAAACACACATTTCATTTCCATTCCATTCCATTTTCGGTTCCATCCCTTTTGTTTTGCCATTTAAAAAAAAAACAATATTGTCGCACAATTCAAATTTGTTAAAATGAAACATTATTTATTCTATTTTTGGCTAACTGACCATGAACTGCGCTCTGACTGTTTATGTGTGCGTGTGTTTCGCTACTCACTCATATTTGTGTGTGTCTAAAACTCAATCGCGAACACGATCAAAAATAAAATTTCGTGCAAAACAAATTTCAATTGTGCGTGTGCGTGAACGTAAAAAAAAAAATAACCGAAAAAAAACTGAAAAAAAACCAAATAAAAAACAAACACCAAAATAAAAACAATAAACAAAATCACCTTATAGAAAAAGAGATAAAAATGACAAACCCAAAAAAATCAAACAATTTATTAGAAAACAACAAATGCTTTCCTTGACTTCCGTGAACTCGTCAACATTGACTCCGATGCATCTGCGTAAAGCGAAACTGATGTTCTTCTGGGTGCGATATCCCAGTTCGGCCGTGCTCAAAATGTACTTCCCAGACATCAAATTCAACAAAAACAATACGGCCCAGCTGGTCAAATGGTTTTCAAATTTTCGGTAAGTACCACAACACACACATCAATTCACATTTCTGCCTTTAGACTAGTATGTAAGAGAGGTAGGCGTTTTTTTTATTCGATTTTTCAAACATTAATCAAGGGAATCAGACCGTTATTAAATATTGATAAGAGTATCAAATCGAAACGTTCGAAAATCATATTATAATGTTTATAATAGAGTAGAAAAATGTCATCCGAAACAATTATTGAAGAAAATCAGATTAATCCACCATAAACCAGCTCAAATCTCAAGCGACAACACCGAGAAAAAAAAAACAACGATTGGAAACTTTCGAATGCACATCAATTATCATAATTATTATTTTGATATCTTCATGTGACACCCTTTGGTGGAATAATGAAAAGACAAGAGAATAGAAAGCAATGAAAAAAAAAACGGAGAACGCGACTAGTTCAATCAGAAATTGAATATGTGTCGTCGTCGTCGTCGTTGTCGGCATAAATTCACCTTCACTTCCGAAATGCGGTGTTTCTGTGATTGCTTTGGCATGAAAAAAAAACACACATACCGACGTCGTCGACGACGACAAAGATAAGGGCAAAATTGGATTAGAGAAAAAAGAAAAACGAATCTAACTTCGGTTTTAATGATAGAAGAAAATGGTCAAATGACGCGAATAAAAACCGTTGCATGCATTGAAAATTAAGCACAGGAAATGGGCATGCAATGAGTTAGTAGGTGATTTTTTTCCCCCCCCTCTCTCTCTCTCTATTCGGGCTATTCTAAAACACAAACAGAAAACACAGCCGACTATGAACAGAGAGAAAAAAATCATTGTAGTCTATTAAAAGAAATAAAAGACATAAAGGCAACTTTATGACAGTCGCGAGGAAAAATTGAACACAACGATTATAATAATTTAGATTGGCCATATAATTATCTCTCTCAAAAAATATTATTTACACCCATTTCAATGCGGCCAAAGCCGTAAATACACTTATGTCGGTGTGTGTATATGGAATGGTTTTTATCGTATTTAATTATTTTCGTGAAAAAAATGCCACCACCAACAACAACAACAACAACACAAGCGAATCAAGCGACAACGGTCGCGTCATGTATCTGTGTACCGAACGCCTTTTCCAATGAAACGGATACACAAATGTGAATTTGAAAAAAAAACAAGAACGACTACGAATAAATGAACAAAGAGACGACAACAATGACAAAAATCTGCAAAAAGATTATCGTTATGCGACATACATGTGGACTAATTGAACTAAAGAAATAATACGAATGCAATAACATTGAGCTTAAGTGAACGCTTACGTGTCTCTCATTCGATCGAGAAACAACAACAACGACACAACGATATTACGCCCTCATATCGAACACTTCAATTTGATTTTTCCACATGTGCGCCTTTTTTTTCCAATCCTTCGGCTTCATTTCTCGGCCGTAATATTGTTCTATAATAAACAAAACTCACCAATAGAGTTTATTATCTTTTGATTGACGAAAGCATAACTCGCTCGCTCGCCTGCTCAGTCATTACAATATGTGCGCCAAATTATCCGAAATAACGAATGCATCACGAATATTACTTCAATCGAGCGCAATGAGCGCTGTTTTTTTTCTGTTGGTCTTTGTGTGTCGCGCGCGCGTTGTATTCTATTTTCAAAGTGCTTATTTCTTATCTATGTCTTGTTTGAATATATATCCAAAAGAGCAGCGCAAACATGCAAGCAAATGGTCGTCCAACAATAATAATAATAATAATAATAATAACGAAAAAAAAGATCGACGTATTTTTTTTCCATATATTATCATTTAGCTATTCTAACGTACAGGTGGCTGACGAATGAATACTACTCGTTATCGCATATCATTGATCTCAATTACTCGAAAAAATATTATTACATTTTTTTACCGTTTCATTGTAGCTTGCGCTAGATAACTCACACTTTTTGTACATATCTTGGGCCCGAAAGCACGCACACGAGAAATTCTCGCTAAAGTGTATTTGTATGTGCACGGCGATGTTGTTGTTCGATACAAGATAGTTAGAGAGAGAGAGAGAGAGAGAGTAAGAGTGAGAGGAAAATGTTATTACAAACTACGATATGTGATAAGTAGAGGCGAGCAGCGCACCGTTGAGCCGCGATTGTTATTTATTGTGAGGGTGACATATGTTGCGTGTCTAGCCAATCAACGGCGGTAATGTTTGGTTTCCTTGAAAGGCGTTACTATAGGAAATAGACTCCTTCCGACATGCAATTCATATATCGTATGGGCATTAGGCGCATTTCTAAGCGCGACTCTATTCAAAATCACACATACACTTTTGCCACAGTTGCGAAACTGTTGTAGTAAACTTGTCTTGGTTCAACTCCTTAGCTGCCACACACATTCGAAATCAATTGGAATTTTCCAACGCAATTATACATCAATTAATATTCCAGTTACAATCAATTTTCACAAATAAACAACCCCTTTTTCGGCCCGTTAACAAACCATTTCCTTCACATGATCGCACTCTTAGAATGTGTCTGAAAAATGATTGTGTCTTGATTGTGTCCAGTGTCCATAGAAATGATTCATTCTTTGATTCGATTTGAATTTCAAATGTCATTTGCTTTGGTAATTCGCATACAGCATGCGGAGACAATCTAATTCAATCAACATTCGTTCAATTCAATGGGAAAAATTCATTTAAATCTTGCAAAATTGCGGCCAAGACATATTCACTCCGGTTTGATGTTTTTTTTTCTCTCTTCCGGAGACACTCTCCGATTGACAGATGCCCCCTTACCGTGCGTAAACCGTATGAGCGAGTGTGAGAACCGAAATTATTGGCGCGAATTGGTCGAATCTTTGATTGTTGACGACCATCTGGTTAAATTTTTGTTCATTTAAAAGTAATTTTTGTTTGCATCGAAAATCATCTAGGGTTGTCGCTTCTTTTTTCGGCCATCAAACATCAATATAGGGGCTAGATATCTTTGTAGTTGTCCACCACTCACTTTGCCATTCACTTTTTTTTTTGCATCAATCAATTTCTTTTGCAGTATTCAGCACAAAGTAGAGCACGTTTTGGTTCGTCGTATATATGAAATTTGGTCTTTGTGCTGATGCTGTATATAGAGATTGACTTTGTTTTAAAATGAAAAGAAGAATCAATACGGTTGTAGAAGAGAAAAATCCTTAGCGATGAGAGGTGAATGAAAATCTCGATGGTTTTTTGCGGAAAAGCTCAATTTCTTCGTCGAAACGAAACTTTTCCGCCGAAATTGAGTGGCTATGCAAATATGTCAAGATTTTCATCTTTTGTGTGATCGCACACGTCTTAAAACGAACCATATCATTATATTGTCAGAGGCAACATGCAAAATGAATACCAAAAACTATAATTAAATGTAAACTCATACATGGCAAAAATCGACAAAATCTCTTGAAGATCAAGAATAAGTAATAAAAAAAAAACGGTTGATGTTTGACGAGAAAAGGAAATGACTGACATTCAACACACGTAAAAGCAACGAAGAATCAAGTGAAGACGAAGTAGAAGAAAGAAAAAAAAGAGTATAGTGCAAAAGGATTTCGTTTTTTGAAATTTCTTTTGTGTCAATAAGCCAAATGTGGCAACAGTTGTCACACACACACATACACACAATAGACCAAACACGTTGCATTCGAACATTTCGTTCGGTATTCCTTCTCCGTGTGCAAATGAATTGTGTATCGTAGTCGTCGTGTTTTTTTTCTTCTTCTTCTTCAGTTTGGTTCGGTTCAACTTTGCGTTTTCATCATAATGTACACAATTGTTTCATTAACTAGCGTTCACAAAATGTAACCTCGATTAGTTTTTGTTTGCCAAGGGACCGATGATTGTCTTGAGCATTAGCGTAAGATGTATGAAAGAATGGCCATATATCGCATAAGAAATTTTCATAAGAAAGCCAAAGACGCAAAGCAAAACCGAAACCGAAACAATGCAAGCGAACGAGAGAGGGATAGAGAATAGGAGAGGGAAAAACGTTCTCTCGTCCGATTATCTTAGCATATCTCGGCAAATGTTATCGTTTTACCTTTTAAAAGTGCCTCGTGAAATCGTGCATCGGAACGCAGCATAATATTCATAAGAAAAAACCAGTACACTTCTGGCCCTGACTCTGCTCTGAAAAATTAAAGGGCGAAACATAAGGGAAAGCGAGAGCAAGAAACAGAAAAAGCCAAAACGACGAAGAGAATGAAAAGTATATACACACGCATAGGGAACGGTAAATTACATAGCCGATGAATAAAAGGTGTACACATTCTCTACTATTGACAAACACACACAGAGAGAGAGACAGAGAGAGAGAGAGAGAGAGAGCGACATAAGAATAGGTCGTTTGCGTTGTTGTGATCGTTACCGTTGCCACAAGAAGAAGAAGTTGCAGCAGCAGCAGTGGAAAAAAGAAATTAAGCGAAGGGAACTAAGGAACTGGCAGAACAATAGACAGCGAACGACTTAAGAATAAGGAATAGTATGGGTATATGCATGCAGCAGTTTGGGTAAACAGTAGTTTACGCTTGTGTGTGAACTATGCAATTGTGTGATCATAAAGTCTTGGTGCGTAAAATAAATGTGTGCGCGCGCGCGTGCACTCGCTCGTACAATATGCCAGCATAGCGTAAATGGCATTTTCCGAGGGGTTAAGATTATCGAAGCATAGCAGCAAAAGGAATGCCAGAAAAAACCGTTACAAAATTTATTATTGTTATGTGCGTTTTTTTTTCCTTCTCTTCTACTTCTTTCGTGTGTCTTATGCTCTTTAAACAGTTTTTTTTCGCTCGCTCTCCACTCTCTCGTTGCCATTATTTTGTGGGAAAAAAAACAACGGCTTAGAAATCAAATGACAGTTGCGCGCTATCAATTTAATACACTTTTTTTCTTCGATTAATTTACGCGCCAAAATTTCGACAATGTTTTCTTCTTTCCTCACGGGCTTTGATTGCAAAGCAAGATTTCATTCCATTGAGATGGATTTTATATGATCTTTCTGCGGAAGAAGCAAAAAACCGAGTTTCTAGCATGATAAATTCCGTTCGATGACTAATTTGTGTTGAACCAACGGCGTTGACTCTTTTTTTTTTTCTCTTTTTCGAGATCACCACCAAAAGGAAAATGATTGCGACTCGGTATATTTAGCCGAGTATCATCGTTGCAGATATTAACATGTGTGTTTTTTTTAAATCTGGTTTTGATTCGTTTTATAATTAGTGCTGAAAATTGCATAGAAGATTGTTTTTAATTGGCACTTCTTGTTGATGGCAAAACAAAAGACATGCAAATCCCAAGAGTTGTGTATGTGTGGCATTGTCATGAAGTGAGCGCCAATCCATAATTCAACAGCACTTTCTTTTTTCGGCATTTTCTGATGCATGCGCTTGAATTGAATGCCTTTATTTAGATTCTTCGCCACTCGCGTTTTCATATTCGCCACTCCAAGGATGCAAATCACACATTCACACATGCGACAAACCAATTGAAATTGAACATAATTTCTGTTTTCAAATGTGGAGAGCGAGAGAGCGAGAGAGCGAGAGAGAAAAAAAAGGGTTGTACGATTTTGTACACCGAAATGAACGAGTTGAATGATGATCTCAATTCTGGATGAATAATTTCGAATGGGTCGAATGAAAGAAATGGCATTCCATGCGACAAGATAAATTGATAAGCTGGAGTTTTTGAAGCGCAGACTTGAACAATTCACCTTTTTTTCCATGGTTAATTCAGTTATCACACAACTCTTAGGCTAATGAGTGTTAGCGCTACTGTTTCGTTGATGCTGAAGACAAGAAAATTCCGTATAAAAACCGCAGCCATTTGATTTTTCCCACAACAAACAACAAACAAATCACAAACCCAGTGTGTTTTTGCGAAAATAACAACAAATTGGTTCTTTTTCATGCCAATCTAAGCATTTTTGCCGCTCAAATACTCACGAATGCCCAGCCAACACACCGACAACACAGCAAACGAGCATTTGATAAGTGAGCAAATGTGAGCAACAAGAGAAAATTATAATTGGCATACGGGGAGAATAGATCTAATTAAGTAATTCATTTAATGGTAATGCATTTGCTCGAGAGCGCCCAAATGGAAATGAAAAGAGAGAGAGAGAGAGAAAATACATTCTTGTACGCTTGTTTTGACTGTACAAAAGAATATTTGACTCTATAGTCTCGTTTCAAAGAACTCGTGTGAATTCATTTTGACAGTTTCAAATGGCAAAAACAGAGAGACACTCTCTGGGCAAAGTGAAAGATTTCGGCCCACAAACTTTGCATTTAGTCGAATATTTTTAGAGGAAAAAAATTGAACTGAAATCAAATGAACAAATACTTTCGAAGCCCACTCTCGACAGCAAAGAAACAATTTCGAGATTTCTGTTCATTTCTTCATTTCAATGAAGATGTCATTTTTCACTTCAATATGCGATGCTCTGAAAACATTTGCTCAAATTCGAAGGAAAGGCCATTTGTTTGTTTTTTTCTCTGTGCACATTTCTTGCATCCTAGCATCCTCCTTTCCTAAAAACAAAGTGCAAGGATAATTGTACATCAATAAGAATGGAGCTGTTGCTTGGTCTAAATTGACAACGTAATCAAGTGCGCTGGCATAAAAAGAGATGCACGTGTGCATATAAAACGGTGTGCATTGTGTGTTATTTGCAGCGTGTAAAAGTGCTTTTACTTTATTTTGCGCATATATGTTGTGCCTCTCAATATTCTCTCTGTTTTTTTATTCTATCTTTTTACCGTTTCGTATCTCCATATCATTCGCGCACTTTGTGCTGTTTCTTGGGCACGTCTAAACATTTAGCGTATATATATATGTGTGTGTATGCGCGCACGTGGGGCGCTGGCGCTCTCTCGAATGGGCAATATGACGTGTGTAAGCCATATTGTGCCTATGTGCACTCAGTTAACTGAGCACTCAACTTAAGTGAAGCTAAGAAGCCTAGTTAAAGAATAATTGCGATACAAGCAATAATTAAAACTATTGTTGTCAACATCATCACATCGTACAGCATAAGGCAATGGTGGTGTGTGTTTGTGTGTAGTGGAATCAGTGACTTGGAAGTCGCAATGATGGATGGAATGCGAAAAAAAAACAACAGCAACAGCAAAAAAGGCAAAAGTGCCAAAGAAATGGCACACGCGAGACGCGGTGTGATGAATAGTGGCAGGAAAATTCGAACTACATCCAGCTATTTTGATTGCTTTGCATGTGTGTTTGTGTTGTTCTCTCTCTCTCTCTCTCTCTCTCTCTCTCTCTCTCTCTCTATTTTTTTTCGCGCACATTCTTTTGCCAAGGAATGAAAACAACAATTTTTGTTCAGAGATTTGGTGAGTGCCAAACGCGCACGGAAACTGATTATTCAAATAATAGATCTCCGAGTGGCATGGCGCTCATAAGGGGAAAGATAAAAGTAAACATTGAAACATAGCTCCAAACGCACACACACATTCCCTAGCTCTTGCTCCCCCACTCATCTGCCTGTCTCTCTCTCTCTCTCTCTCTCTCTCTCTTTCTCTCTATCGGATTGTGTCTCAAAACGCAAACACTGTTGTATTTTTTAAAATACTTAAACACTACATATCTAATTGTAAACACTTCACGAACGCTTTTCGCTTTGTTTTCAACACTTTTCATGACATGTACTCTATTCAGCAGTCACACACACACACATCACTCTCAGCGGAAGCCAACGATGAAATTCCATATCTCAAATTAAGATGATTTTACTATTTAGTCAAGTTTTCATATTTGCGATAGCGATAGCGAGAGGGAGAGAGTGAGTAGCTGGAGCAGCAGCAGCAACCAAGCTACAGAGAAAAAAAAATGCGTTAATTTTCCTTTCTTTCCGCTTACTTACTCTCACCTTTCACATTCAGCCGTATTGTTCCGTCGTGCTCCTTGTTCAACTCTCGGTGGCTCACTTTCAATGTTGGCGTACGACACACACTCGGTGGCATTGGTGTTGACGATTCATCATTATGATGCTGGTGACGTTGGGCTTTATCGCTTTTTTTCAATTCTCCAGCTATTGCTCAAGCAATATGCAGAGAAATAGCAAAACCAATCATAACGACAGCACACACACATACACACACACTTGCCTGGCGCTCTCAACTGATCACTCTGAAATGATTTCGAACATTCCCTGTGGTAATTTGTCACAAATGAAACATGCAAACTCATGTGTCAAAATGACAATGAACGACGAATGTGTATGACGAATGCATGTGCGATTAATTACAAAATGCAAATAAATTGCAAAAATTCAACACTAAATCCGACTTGTGGTTTTGTTGTTGCCACCACTTTAAGACATTCACTCTTAATTTCTTTCAATCAAACATCGAGTTTTCGATTAATTTGCTGGAATAAAAAGTTTTTCGGTGGAAGTTTCTCCTGGACTTGCATTTGAGATACGAAATGTTTTAGTTTCGTGAGATTATTTTGGCAAAGGTTTTCCGCGATTTTTGAAAGTTTTCAGTCCAATCAAGAATTAAAGATCATTAGGATGCATTATTAAGAGATGGATCATCAGGAGATGTACCAATAGGATAGGTTAATTCATCATTTTTTCTTCAACCATCGAATTGATTCAAATATTTTCAAATTGTAAAAAGCAAAACAATAAAAATGTGTTCTCTTTTCATTGTTCCAGTGAATTTTACTACATTCAAATGGAGAAATATGCTCGGCAGGCAGTTAGCGAGGGTATCAAGAGCCCAGATGATTTACATATTAGTGGCGATAGTGAAATTTATAGGGTGCTCAATTTACACTACAATCGAAACAATCACATCGAGGTAAGTGTTGTCATGTGTGACTGGACTTTGGTCGCTGTCTCACTTTTTCGTTGTAATTCTTTACAATCGAAATGAGTCGTGAATCGAAATCATATTTATACATATTTCATTGAAAAAAAACAACAGCAAATAAACTAAATTCGACCAATTTCCTCCCAAATAAAACCAAAAAAAAAAACCAAAAAAAAACACAGGTACCTCTTCGATTCCGCGAAGTAGTTGAGCAAACGTTACGCGAATTTTACCGTTCCATTCAAGGTGGCAAAGACACCGAACAATCATGGAAAAAGTCCATTTACAAGGTTATTTCCCGAATGGATGATTCAGTTCCAGAATATTTCAAATCTCCGAACTTCTTGGAGCAGCTGGAATAATTGGATGGCCCATGTGACAACATATATACTACAAAAATGACAAAGAAGATGTTGAACGCAACACAAAACACAACACACACACTGAGAAAACACAACAAGAAGGTGACGACAAAGATAAACAATCAACTATTCAACAAGTTAAAAAACACAAATCTAAGACACTAAACAAATGATAATAATGTTATGACAAAGAGAAAGAAATTAACAATGATTATTATGCACCCGATGTAGATGTGAATTGAAAAACCATTTCGATCCATTTTCTCACTCTCGCGTCTGCCTCTGTTTTTTGGTTTAAGTTTTGTTTGAAGCAGTTTTTTTCTCGTAATTTTTTTTTTAACTTAAATGTAAAATTTGGGCAATTCTCGCTCATTTTGCGATGAAGAAACGCCGTAATTGGTCTTGTAACTGAAATTTTACACATTTTTGAATACAAAACGATTATTACAAAAATACGACCAAAAAAAGAAGTTTAACACAATTTTTTTAATAGTTTTTTTTTTAATTATGAATATGTTTTAATTTATTGAGAGAAAGTGCTTTTTCATTCACACACACAACGGTAGACAAGCAAGAGTGTTAACTTACAATGTATACACACAAACAAACCAACAAAAAATGCACACGAAATTGAGAGACTAAATGAATAATTTTAAAAACTGAAGAGAAACAAAAAAAAACGTGAAAAAAACACAAACACACAGAGTATAAGAGAAAACCTAACAAATTTAAAATTATAAAAAAATTTAAAACATAAAACCCAATAAAATAGTTTGATGAAAAGAAACTAAACTTAAATTAAATGAAACAAGCAAAGTGGATGACAAACGAAAAAAATTATAATTATTATTATTACTATTTAAAAAAAACAAATTAGAATGATACACATACACGAGAGTAAGCAAAGTTTAAGAGAAAACACAATTAAAAAAAAAATACAAACAACGTTTGTGGTTCCTATCTAACAAAAAACAAAGACAAAAACAAACATACATACAAAAAAAAGTGTAGTTCGCTTGCGTCCATTGAAGCGGCTACCCAAAAATTACTAATTTCAAGTTATATACGTGTATTTAGGCGATTTCATTTCATTTTTTTTTTAAATCATTTTGGAAATATACAAAATGTAATCAAACAAATTAAAAAGAGTTAGATGTGTCAAGCATTTCTTCCATGTTTGCTCTCTAAATATATGATTAGGAAAGAAAATGCAAAAAAAAAAAACCATAAAAATTTTATGAAAATCGATCCGAGTTTGCGAAAATGCGAAAAAACCAATCACTGGACTTAAATACAAAAATAAACCGATATTTTACTTTTCTCTAGATTGAAAATCGAAACCAGCGAACGTGCTATTCGCAACAACACATTCACACACACACTTGAAAACAATCTACCAAAGAAAAAGAACGTGTATGTTTTTTTTTTCATTCTCGTCTTTGGAATCATAATGAAAGAAAGAAGAAAAAATTTACCTTATGACAACACACACAGACAAAAATTATAAAATTAGAAGTATTATATTATAATATTACATAGAATAAGCTCTAAAACAAATGAAACGAACAACACAACCAAAATGAAGCATGTTTTAATGAATAAAAATTAAAATGAAACCAAAAAAAAAATGAATTGAAAGACACGCAAAACATACACACAAACAAAATTCACACATTTCATCGGAATGATAACAAGCGCTAAACTCGATTTATTTTCTTTAATTTCTCGTTTTTCAATGGAATTGGAAGTCAAACACACTTACGCAAAAAACTACATAAAATAAACAGCAATAAAATAATAAATAAAAGAATAAAAACACATGAAAATAAATCACTCGAAGAAAAAATGGAACGAATTCAACAACAGCAACAGCATTCAATCGAAATATAACCCGGGAAATATATAGCCACCGTTTAATTCAATACTACGAATCAACCATAGCTAACTCTGCAGGAGTAAGACACACAGAAAAAACCAAGCAACCAACCAACCTTGAGTCCTAAGCAACAACTGCTTCATTCATTTTAAATGTTTTTTTTTAGTTTTCGATCATTGATTTTGCACAAGTTATCACTTTTATTTCATTCTTTACATTTGTATAAATTTTATATGGATTAAGTGCATTCAGTTTTACATTTCTTACTTTGATTGTTTTTTCTTTCGTCGGCTTGACAAGGTTCCAGAGAATGTGTTTCATTTGAAATATCCGCCAGAGTGCTGCAGTGAATGAGATTTACTGCGGGGAAATTTCAATCAGGATTGAGACTCGATTGAAAAGGAGAGTTGGAATTCTTGAGTGAAACTTGCCCAAGTGACTCGACGGGCATTTCAAGTCAAACGCATGAACACTTGAACAACGGCCATTTTCGGTTCATTTATCACAACCAAACAACAGCAATAGTAAATAAAAATAAAACAAATGTGTAAACTGTATTGCCCATCAGTAACATCAAACCAAGAGACAACAAGAAACGTTCAAATTGTTTTCTTTTGAACAAACTAGACTCTTTTTTTTTGCTAACAGTTATTTGTGCACGATTTCGAGTGTCGCAATGTGGAAGCATTGTCGACTGCATTTGAAAATACCTTTGATGCTTCAATTGCAATCCGTCTTCGAAATCGAACACAATTCTGCGAAGAAAAAAAAAACACACCCAACCAAATGTAATTTAGTAACTTACAATTATTGAAAGAAAAAAAAAACATAATATTCTATTGAAATTTAAAACAAGTATTTAACTTAATGCAAGTAAATGAATTGAAATTATTGATAACAAAGAAGTACTTTGACAGAGAAATGCAAAAAAAATGAATGGCGTGAAAAGCAGCAAAATGTTCGTCTCCAAATGGATACACACATTATGCGCATATGCTTACGCCGCTCAGAGTCTGACGGTCAGACAAAAAAATTAAAAATCAATTCAACAAAAGAATTATTTAAGGGCTAACAAGAAAATAAAAACAATGGACTACAAAAAAAAATATATGATTGAATGACATGTGTATGTGTTTAAGGCTTTGATTTTAAATGAATTTTTCCTCCAACACTGCGCCGAACGATTAAAATGCAATTGAGAATGAATACAGAAGCACATAAGATTTTTAATTGTAATCATATATAGATACAAAGTATTTAGGCTAATTTGTGGTTGATATTCAATTGGATGGCATTGGTTTTGATTCTCTCTTTTGATCAATCGGCAAAATATTGTACGTTGATTACGAAAAATGATGACAAAATGAACTGTGCACGAAGAACGATCATTGCTTGTGAACGAAGAATGATCTTCGGCCATTGTTTTGGTGCCACAATGAATGATTCTTCGGCGATACAGTTCATTTTGCCATCATTTTTGCTGTCCAAATGTTCAACGTGATATTTTCGGTATTGTTGAATTATCGTTCCTCTTATTTTTCGTATCAAAATTCAAGAAAAATTTCACCATTTTTTTTTCATTTCAAAAACTAAAAAAAGAAAAAAAAAATCAATATGTTGATTCATTCGGAAATTTGGAGAGAAAAAAGTATTAAAAACTAATAAGAATTTAAAGCGTGACATGAATGCATTTTCGATCGATAGCTTATAAGGAAGAACCCCAATCAATTTAATTTATTTTTTAAATTAATTTTTCATTTGATTAAATGCAAATAAAAATGTTTTGGCAAACAGAAGAACAATTGATTACACACATATGAAAATTGATAACAATAGACACATGTATGAGGCATATTTTTTATCTCGACTGATTTGTACATAGATAATATTGAAAGAATTTCTTTTGTTCTTTCTGTCTAGTTTTTCTTCTATTTTCTTTCTTATTATTAATATCAACAATTTTTCGGAAATTTTTCCTCCTTTTTTTACAATTTCTTTGAATTTTTCTTTTCTTTTCTTTGAATTATTTAAATTTAAAAGAAAAAAAAACACAAAACCCTAACCATTAAGTAGATAAATTTCCATGGCGTAAAAGATATTTAAAGCTACATTTGATTAAAATGTCACATTCCAAAAATGAAAGAAAAAGAAGAATAAACACACACAAATACACACACATTAATATGGTCCTCATTTTCGTTTTCGAGGCTTTATATGCAGTGAGAGATGTTTTAACGTTACGTTTTAATTGGAAATTGTATGCATTACAGCATAGAAAAAAATCACAATTACAAATTAATCGAAAATAATTCAAAAAAGAAGATTTAAAAAGCAAAATGATTAAGAGTGTGAACACATGACACGTTCACAGTAAACACACACATAACAACAACAACAAAAATTCAACAATTTTAAATGCATATTGAACGATAATGCCAAAAAACCAAAAAGCAAAGAACAACAACAAATTAGGCAAAAACCGTTTGACTTAGAAAGCATATAGGTATTATCATTAAGATGGTGTATATTGCAAAATAAATAAAAATTAACAAAATCAACACATTTATTATTTAGCGACGAATGACATACATTTGCAAACACAACTTTTGTTGTGAACACGTCCATTTCTTGTTTTTTTTTTTGCAAATAATTCGACACTTGATAATAAATCAACAACATCAACATGTTGCACACAATTTGCGCCCGACTTTTTTCCTTATTTCTTTTGTTTCGAAATATTTTTTGATTCTGAAACATGAAATCTGTTCACCGTTACTACTTTTTCGAAAAACCCAAAACAAAACAAAAATCATCGTTGTTTGGCTATAAAAAAAAATTGATTTGCAAATTTAAAAAGAAAAAGGTGAATATATTTTCGTTCTTGGAATCTTCCGTTTTCTGGAGTTGGTAATTTTTGGATTTGAATAAAATTGGTTGTTTTTTTTTATGGAATTGGAATTTTATTATCGTGTTTCAGATCAGCGATTTACCAACTTGAATCAACTCTTTTGGACGGACTTTTATTTCGCAATTGGCAATTTTTTTTATCGATTTCTTTGCAAAAACTAAGAGATCGACCCCCCTTTTTTTGGTTTTGGCAATTTTTTTCCTCAAATCTCGAAATTGAGATTCACAACTGGGCAATAAAGTTTAGCCACTATATCGACAACTGTTTGAATCAATTGAGCCCCAAAACACGGACTCCCAATGTGAAATTGATTCGATACATGTAATCATTTATATCAAGACTAAGAAAATTTGCCCTTAGAACTTAAGACTATTTTTTGTGTCGGAATTTGTGTAATTTTAAAATTACGAGTGTAAATTTATGACCGACACCAAATGATGCCACAACTGTGGTGAAAAATAAAAGAAGGAAAATCTCTCTGGTTAGAAACCAGAGCGAGAGGGAGGGAGAGAAAGAGAAAGAAATGATCGGCAGACCATTGTCTACGAACTACACATATATTTAGACATTTGGCTTGAATTGATTTTCTTAATTGACGATTTATTCCAAGTTTAATCATATGAAGATGATGGAAAGTGTGAGGCTGTTGATGGCAACCACTACGCGTATTAAGAAAATTGAGAAAGGTACAACTTCTCTTCAACGAACCTTTCTTGAAACAATGAAAATTCCCAAAAGAAAAGCGAAAATAACTCTGATGTGGAGGAAAGTGAAAAAAACACGATAAAATAAGTGAATTTTATTCATTCATTCGCCATTTCAAATGAAAATAAGTATGACAGAAGTAAACGCTTTACATGTTGATACGGATGAAAACCCTTCAAATTCTTCAAATCCTATAAAGACTTTGGCATGGCTTCAAAATCCAATAAGAACGAAAGTTCTAACGAATTTGCGACGAAAAAATTGAGTAAAATCCATTTGGTTTTAAGCCTTTATTTTGGGTTTGTCGCCTTTTTGAGTGAATCTATTTATTTGCGGAATAAAACTCACCACTTCTGATTGGACTATTCTATTCGTCGCCTGAATGTATACTATCCGTTCGAATGAATAGATTCAGCTAGAGTAATGCTATGGAAAAAAACAAATTCCGCAGGATTTGACTGGTAGATTAACCAGTGACTGGTAGATTACATTGAACGAAAGAAAAAAAAGTTGAATGCAATTTGAAAGCAGAAGCACAAGGGAATTTAGAAATGAACGTCGCAACGGTGAATCTCAACGGCATTACACTAATCATCACCTTCATAACACTGCGAATATTTTTGTTTTTATTTTTTACTTTCCATGCAAGGAAGAGAAAAAGAAGAAGAAGAGAGAAAAAAATCTAACTTTCGGGCAAAAAAATAGAAAGCGTTATGTGAAAATTTGATTCTCAAAATTTCGTTATTTGAAAAATTGTATTTTAAAATGTTTTGATCGCGAATTTTTTTTTCTTCTATGTGGTTGTTGAAATTATAATTTTTTTTTTCTCTTCATACGTTTTTGTTGCGCATTTTTTTTCGGATGTACAAAATTTCAAGCAGTGGAAAAAAATGGGCTTGTAATAAATAAAAGAAAAAAAACCTAGTCAAAGAAATTCCCAAAATTTAACAAGTTATTTAGATTTAATTTTATGTTCGGGTGGGAAAGAATTTTAGTTTGGTGTTATCGTTTACTATGAGATAAAAGAAAAGCTATCTGGACTTTTTGTTTGCGTGGAAAAATTGCGATTCGAACGCAATGGACTGCAAACAAAATAGTTCTTGGTAAATTACAGCATCCTAATCAAATCAAAAAAAAATTATATATAAATGTTTAGGCGATATTTGGTATTTGTAAACCGACAATTGATCGGTTCCATGGATTGACTGGGGAGAGAAACGAGGATAAAGCACTTTTTAGAATAAATTTTAGGTGTTGAAACGAAGAAGGCGAAAAATTTAAGCGGAAAAAAAATTGTTAAAGTTTGAACAAAAGAAGAGAAGAAAAAAAATGGAAAACTTTTAGGATAATTTTGGAGATTAGAAATTGAAATTATATGTCTGTTTAATGTGCGAGGATGCATTTGATCCGTGTTTGAAGGAGGTACTTTCCAAATTCAGCAGCTACAGCCACTTGCGGCTGTCCGGAACGGAACACGGTTATTGTTCCAACCAATGTATAAAAAAAAATTGTGAATTTTTCCATATTCTTTTTGGGCCAATTGCACTTCAACGTCTCGATTAACCAAAAAGTACGTCTGGAAATGCGGCGAGATGATCCTTTGCAACAACCACTCTTTTTGGGTATCCTCAACCATTTCTCTAGTCAATGCAACGAAATTTTTTGATTCAGAAACGATTCAAATGCGAAAAAGAAAAGACGAAAAATGATCGATTTTTATTATGTTAACTCAATAGAACCGGTTTTCAGTTTGTTCACAACGTATGGCAAGGGAAATAACCAACAGCAATGCTGACACTTATTTTATTTGAACTTAGATGGCATGAAACAACGACTCATCCCAATGCCGAAATGGGCTAAAGTTTTGCGGCTCATTTCACTTTGGAATGAAAATGAAAATGAAAAGAAAGAATTTGACTAATTCGAATAATTACTTTAGAGTATTCAAGAGATAGATTAAAAACCGAAAACAAACAAATTGTACGGGCAAATGTACTAAATCTTGAATTAAGCAATTCCTTGCTTAAAGTCAATCCTTTTTGTGTCGATTTAAGAGAAAACAAAACACTTTTGCTTAAAATATGAACGGGAAATGATTTTAAGCGATGCAGTTTACACACACAAATTGGAATATACCACATAATTCTAGTGAATAAGTTAATAATTCTTACTTTTGTGTATCTATGAATATGATCAATGTAAACAAAGCAGATGAAAATGAAGGGAAATCAAATTAGAGTGTAAACGGGAGACTCCGAATGAGACACCCAAATTGAAAGTATGGGTCGAAAATATTCGATCAATCAAATAGCAGAGGAAAGTCAATAATACACGTCAAATTGGATACATTTACTCAAACTATGCAAAAACGTTACCCCATTTGATGCTCGTTTGAAAGTTTTTCTAGCTGAATTTTGATGGCGTTTACACTTCATCTTCAACTTGTCACTTTCTTACGAATGTTAAATGGGTGATGTGATTGGCGTGGTTTGGTTATGGTTGAATGCCTAGTGTATCTAGTGCCTAGTGCACTGTACCAGGTGCATTGTACCTAGCACATTGAGCCTAGTGTGTGCCATCATATAGACGTCATTTTTCTCAATTCCATTTCCACATGGAAGCAACCAAAATGCCTTCTGTATTATGGCATGAATGTCCTTGATCTACGAAACTCCATTGACTTTGGAAGATCAACTATGAAAAAACGTACCAAACAGAAATACCTGGCTGATTTAGCAATGAAAAACAAATACTATCCCACGAAGAAATAACAAGAGACATTACAATCAATAGCAGCAGTAATCGGAAAAAAACCAAAATGTTGTTCAAATAAACAAAAGAGAATCCATAGCCGAAATGAAGTCAATCAATAAAAACAGTTGATTCTTTTCTCATTCGCTTGAAGCCGCATCATTTCAATTTCATTTGAATGCAAATTGAACTGCAACATCGTCGGGCGTCGATGTGAAAATAGGAAAATACTCGATTTTTGTGAAAAAAGGCTAATTAAGTCAACAAAGTGATTTTTTGAACCGCCACATTCTTCAAAGAAAAAAAACCAACAGTGATGGTAACCGCCGAAAAAAAACTGCCTCCATAGAATGAGAGAACGAAAACAAAACCCATAAACTGTTAATTATTCGAATTATTGCTGTCGAATAAAGAATCAATGTGCAGTCATGCGCTGCTACGAAACAGTGACAATGAAATAATTAATGAAAATAACCAGCGACGACGATTTAACAAACAATAATAATATCACTACCATCACAACACAACCACCACCATCACAGACACCGTAAAACAGAAGAACAATCCTCCGCGAGAGAGAGAGAGAGAGAGAGAGAGAGAGAGTAAAACAGATACATCAATTTAATATGATCCGCCATAGACCATAGTAACCGCTAATCAATCCAATAAAAAAAAACCAAAACAGAACACAAATCGTAACAAACCAAAACAAAAAAAAAATTAACAAAGAATAAAACGGAATCTAATGATCAAGAATGTCTTTTAAATCGTCATGTAAAATAACAAAACAACAAAGAAGAAGCATGAACCCAGATTGTAAAATTGCATGTTTTTTTCTTTTCAATGAATATGATCTGAGCTGAAAGTGAATACAAGAAAGTAAAAATAACAAAGCGCTGTTATACCCGCTGGTTTTCGGCCGGCGCATAACCACACTAAGATCTTGGTGTCTTTATCGAATGAGAGAAATTCTCTTCGGAGAATTATCTCACTTTTCACATTTCTTCTTCAGCTTGTCTTGATCAATTTAAACTAACAAACAAATAGTAATCGATAAGCAAGCAGCACATTTTTATTCAACAAACCTGATTGAATCAATTTACTGCGTTCGAATCCAGCGACAGAAACAAGCACTTGGATTTCGAAAGAAAAAAAAACATTGATGATGTTGGAACCGCGAATTGAAGTCAGAAGAACGGCGAATTTTAAGATGGAGGGGTGCTTTTGAATGTGCCAAGCACCCCTTGCACAAAGCTTTTTCGATTTCAATTAATTGCCGTGTCCAACATCCTCCTATTCACAATAAATAAGCATGTTTTTTATAGAGCTGATTGAATCATTTGCATTTTTTATTTCAACACACTTTTGTTACACATATTAACACATCCTTTGTTCTCGATTTATTCTTCGACATGTTAACCGAAGAGAGAAGAAAAAAAAAACAACAAACAATAAACAACAATGCTTTTAGTAGGGTAAAAACACACACACACACACAAAACATATTAAACAGAGTGAACAAAAAAATCCATTATTAGTCAGGAAATAAAGAAAAATTTAATAGGTCAAAGCACGCAACTCGACTCAATATTTAAACAAACGAACCACAAAAAAAAACAACCTATTTCAAATGTATAAAAAAAAGGAACAATGTCTGATCACATTTCAGTTTAAAAAAAAAAACAATGCATAAAAACTCAAGAAACGAAAGAAAGTATATGCAACTTTTTGGGCACCCGAATAATCGAAAATTGATTTGATTTCTCCGTAGACACCATAATACAAACACACACACATACAGTGCGAGCGAACTATGTTTCCGCGAAATGTTGAATCTCAAGCGATTCATTGAATTCATTTTGAAAAATACTCTAAAAAAAACGTACCAAAACAACCAAAGCGGATGATCCAGGAATTGACAAAAATTAATATAAAAAAAAAACAATGGAAAATCTATCATTTTCGAACGAAACAAAATTTGACGTTTTTTTTTGTTCTTTTGGTCAATTGACCGAATCATTTTTAGGACCATCACTCTTATTGTGTAATATTTATGATTTGCAATAGAATTTGAGCCCAACGAGGCTCAAACAAACCGGTTTTCAGTTTTATAACGCAGCAAATGGCTGCCAGCAACCTGATCTTGAGGAGTCATTTTGATTTATGTCAGTCCCTACAGCGAATGAATCACAACTCCTTCAAGCATCGTTAGTATCAATATACAAGAATTCTTCAGTTGATTCGAGTATTGCACCGATTTTTATGTTTCAAAATTCATCGCAAGATTCGAAAACAGTATCAGCTGCAAATGCGTAGAATGATTCACGGAATTCAAACGGATTAAAAAAAAATGATTGAAGAAAGAGTGAAAAATTCGAGAAAGAAAGATGGAAATAAAACGCTCCAATGAAACGTCCGAAATTTACGAACGGATGACCAGTGTTGACGTAATAGCTTGGTCACCATGGATTTTTGGTTCCCAAAACCAAAACACATTGAATGACACATACAACTACCCAGAGACAGAAACTTCTAAGATCTATCGAATCGCCATCCGATTGAATTGCCACTGCAATTGGTGGACGGTGGATATGCCAAATGCACCATTGTAAGTTGCCACAAGTGGCAAATTGGCTCCCGTCCGTGAAATTATATCTGGGAGCCGGCGAATCTTAGATGCTCTTAATAACCTCGACCCCAACGAAAGAACCGAACAAAAACTGAATTAGAGAGAGAGAAAGAGAGAGAGAGAGAGATAAAAACTAACTAACGAATAAAATCAAATATTTCTAAATAAAACCAAACAAAAACAATTTTAGTTTACAATAGCCGCCAACCACAGAGATCTATATCTCTGCCGATTTTTCTTTTCATTCAAATGACAATACATTCAACCTTCCAATTAAAAGAGAAAATGTTCCAAAATCTCAATCTTATTGGGAAAAAACTAAATAAACGACGAAGAACGACACACCCACACACAAAACAATCGAAAGATGAAACTACAGCAACAACCAAAATGAAAACCACATTCTTCTTTTCTAATTCTCTGAACCAATTACCATTTCATTTGCAATAGATGAGTGTCTTTATGTCGAAATATCATGTCTCCCGTAACAGTGCTGTCGACAAATGCGCGGCCAACCATCTTCAGCCCATGCCACCGTTTCCGTTTGAAAAACTTCGCTATTTTTGGCATGGGATCCGCGTAGGGGTGAGCGTGCACGTGAGCGCCAAAAAAAAACACTGTGTTGCACACATGCAAGCGAGCGCAATACACACACTGTTGTCAAGTGATACGAATCGACTGTGAAAATCACGACGAGAAATGTATAAGCCAAACTTAAGGACCTCAACAAACAACCGGGATAATTTATAGTACAATACACAAATGCCAAATATTTAATAACAATTTATATTTTTTATACAGAATCTATGTAAGTGACAAATGTGTCGTTTAAGTAATAAATTAAAGCAAACCATAGCAACAACAACAACAACAAAAAATCGCAAAGAGAATTAAAAATACTGTCAATTAGAAAATGATAGATTTTTTTGTTTAATGGGAGCAAAACCAAAATAATAACAACTACAACAACACACAAAAAAAATAGCAAAAAATCAGAAAAGAAAAACTAAAAAAAAGCAACAATAATATGATGACAATTTTTCGTTTTGATTTAAATTGATCGTTAACCATCCTATTTTCACAATAGTTGTTTTTCCTCAAATTGAACTATTTAAAACAATAAATAATAAATATAACAATGAGAACGAAATCAATCTCAGAGCCATCTCAAGATCTCTGCAATGACAAAAAAAAATGAAAAAGAAAATTATCGGGTGACCGGACGGATCACAGTGATCAAATTGATATCACACACACGAACAGAGTATTTTTTAAAAGAAAATCGACCGAAACGAAAAGCGAACCAAAAGAAGAAAAATGGAAAAGAATTGAATGACCATACACTTGTATCGGGACAAAGCCACTAAATGATGGAACTTTTTCAATTTCATTCTTTGAAAGGGCATTTTTTTAGCACTGCATCAATTGTAGAGCAATTGTTTTTAATTAAATTTCATAATTAAAAATTAACATGGCCCAAACACTAAATCAAAGATGTGAAAATGAATGAGCGGATAATGGGAGAAAGACAAGCTCTTGAAAGAGTGTGTATGTTTGTGTGATTTTACCTTCATATCCAATATTAACTCAATCAAAGAAGAAACACACACACACACACTCTGATACCACACATCGTTTGTGCATATATTATGCACATGAGATTTCGAATGAAGATTCAATCCGGGACAACCCTGTCAACACAACTGAAGTAAAGATTAAAAACAAAAACATTCAAAACTTACCTATTTAAAGAGAAAAGGAAAAGATATTAAAAAAAAGAAACAGACTGCAATAAATGTGATCAGATATGTAAAATACTTTTTATCAAATTATATAGGTTATTTTATAATGTATAGACGGTAAAAGTAATAATTATTGAAGTAACTAGTTAATTAAACTAACGATTAACGTTTAAAATTTAATAAAAAAAATAACAAATGAAACAAAACCACACACACAATTTGAATAAACAAAATAGGTAACAGTGAACGCAGAAAAAAACAACAACTTAACAATGAGATACAGTAGTAGAATGGAAGCGTGCAGAAGGTAGAGTGCGATGAATTGAGGGAAAGCTATAGAGAGATGATTAGGGCAGTTAGGTAAGAGAAGGGCAATTTTGGAAAGGGCAATTTCGAAAAGAGAATGGGCTTTTTTTTAGGAAAGAGACGAATAATCTAGGAAGGCAAGTTTTTAGGAAAGTGAAGGGCAATTTAGGAAGGGAAGTTTTGAATTAGGAGTCGAAAATACGCCAAATAATTTGAACTAAAAACGACAATTGAACTAAAACCCAAAATTACTTGAATATGCAAAAGTGGCGAGAAAAAAAACCGCAAACCAAAACACACACAATTAATCAAAGTCTGACGGCAAGACTATTACGGACATATGAATCCATAAAAATCGAATCAGAGTAGAAAACACACCAAGACAAAAATGCAGAACCAAAAAAAAAAACAATTGAATGGATGAAGCAGAATGAAGATAGTGAAAGAGAGAGAGAGAGAGAGAGAGAAAAGAATTAAAAGAAAAACCGCAGAAAAAAATGGAAAAAATCAGAACACACACACACAGATGATGAGATATTTTATATTTTTTACGATATACAGTGCGACATATTTACACGATAATTTCTTTCATATAACACTCAACAACTCTTTTTTTATTTGCAATAGTCAGTAATAGAGCAAACAAACATCTCATGGTTGTGCACACAGACACACAATTGTTGACACCATTGGCCAATCGCTTTACAATCTGGCAATGTTGTCAATTATTGGCTCGGTCTGCTGTGTTTAAACGTGAGACGAGAAATAAAACCGGTTTTGTGTTGAAAACAGTGCAGTTTTACAGTAAGGTAACCTAAAAACCAAACAGAAACAATATGAATAAATATAGGGTATAATATTATATATATAAAAGAGAGAGAGAGAGAGAGACGTCATATCGAGGGCTGAACGAGAAAGAAAACAAAAGCTAGCGAGCGAACCAACTACAAAAAAAAACAAATGAAACCAGAACACATCAAATCACCCATTTCAAAAACAATTTTCCTTCGCTTCTTCAAATGATAACACCGAACTAACGAAACTAAATAAATAAAGTGCCTAGAGTGGCAGCAGACTTTTGTGAAGAAAAAAAAACGAGAATCGAATAACTTAACATTGGACTGCCACTAATCGCAGGTGCACATTTTCATTCGGCATTTAATACGAGAAATAGATCGAATCCGGCCCTCTTCCAAAAAAATGAGATGGTGACTTCGAATTTTGATCGTCCGATGATCGGCCAATTGCATTGTCGGACGAGTTGTTCTTTTCATTGGATTTGATCATGGTGTCCAGGCCTTTTCCACTGGACGATCAATATCCCTTTCGACACTATCCCGGCTGATTTTCACAAATCAAGTTGATTTAATCAACACACCCCATGGACACAGACTTTGATGAAACCCACTAGTGTCGTCGTTTTGTTCACAAAACGCACCCAAAAAAAAACACATTCCTCCCTGTTCTGGTTGCGCGCACAATGGAAATTTTAAAGCAAGCCAACAAACTAAAGCAAAACAATTAAGAAGGAAACCATAATCATACTCTGTTGTTACACACCATTCGTCCGATGTGACCTCAAAATGAATCTATCACAACAAAGGGAAATATATAAATATATATATTTTATATTTAATAAATCTATTTATACACCATTTCATTTGCAATAGTCAATGTCACAACCAAAAGGAGGCATTCCGGGCGGCCGTAATAAACAAACGAAACCGTGTGATTTTGTTGTTGCAACTATTGTTTCGTGCATACACACAAACACTCAGTGTCACACAGTCAAAATGTTTGCAGCGCCCGGAGCTCCGATGTTACCAAAATCCTAAGTTTTAACGAATCATTATCGCCCATAGTACAACAATAATTAATAAGAATCAACCACTGGAAATGAAGTCATCGTGCTTCATGCATCATCGTTTTAAATTTTCCGTTTTCTTCGTTTTTCAATCGACGAATGTTGGTTTTCGTTCCAATTTCTTTTGTCAATTTCCGTTCACAACAACAACAGCAGCAGCATCATCATCAACAATCTAAAATGTCTTCATTTTCCGTTTTGAATTTTTTTTCTCGTGTTTTTTTCATTTTGACATGAGATTTTATGTTTTCTCCGCGACGTAGTTCATATGTCTAACCAAACTAAGCAACAAAAAAAAATGGAAAGAATGAAAAACATGGAATCAAATGAATAACAACAAAATGCAAAATAAACAATGCTCATGGTAATGAGCATCAAAATAACAATGCATACACAAACCCCTCCCCCTCTTCACATGAACACTAACACTAACATACATCAAAATAGGCGCATACAAAATTCTAGAACGATTTTATGGATTATCATGGACAAAACAAAAACCGAACGAACGACGAAAAAAATAAAATAAAATTGCATTTTAGGTGGAGATTTTTTCCAACAAAACCATATAATATATATAATGCCTGTCAGCATCGTAATCGATAGAATTGGTAACGGGCGTAATGCTTGATTTAGCAACGCCGACACCCAATTAGGCAACATTTACATATTGGCGTGAATTTAACTCTGAACAGATTGAAAAGTCAGTTCATTAGAAACAAATACAAACACACACAGAAGATAGATTGAAGAAAGAAAGTAATAATTATAAACGTTCACTTTATCCCGCACGTGTTGGGATACGTGGAACGAAAGCTAGAACATAAAGGCAAGGGATAGCAGGCAACACGACAGAATGAGCAGAAAATAGTATTTAAAAGCATTTTAGAATATAGTTAATTCAAGCAGCATCTACCAATGACACAATTGTTTCAACGGATGATGAGAAAAAAAAAACTGACGGTATGAATATTTACGTTCTGACAATAGCACCGGATACTTAACAATTTATTATTTCAAATGTTTTGTTGATTTTTCTTATCATTTCATACACACATAATCACGTGGCCATCGGTATGGCCGCCGATTCAATCAGATTTATTTGATCGTTTCTGTTTAGAGCCACACTTTTTCTACAAAATAATGACAGTTATCCAATTGAGAAACCAAGCAGAAGAGAGAACCACACACACACACAAATCAAATCAAAATATACAATGGTATTCACAATTACTCGGATTTCTTTTTGTATAAACGTAACTTAATACACGTGCAATGTTCTCGTCGACAAGCGCAATAGAGCAATGATTTTGGTGAATTGATCGTTCATCCTCAATGAATCAGCTCATGGTGACGCTTCAGCGACCCGAATGCCTCGAGAACTTGTAATACACAAACAAAAAAATAAACTTTTCAAATAAATTTATCGAATATACCGAAAACAATAAAATAGGAGAAACAAATCAATGTTTACTCATTACTGTAGTCATAGTGTACAGCAATAGACATTATTAATTACATTCAACCATAATCAGTACATACCATGCGATGGTATATTTTAAAATCAATCGGCTTATGGGCAATTGCATGACGTTGATCACTGAACCGAATTTTTTTCTTTGCTTCGGGAGTTTTTAAGCTTATGGCCAACGAAAATGAACAAACCGAATGAAAAACTGGGTGAAAATCCAAACAAGAAGAAAAAAAGGCCCCAAGAATGTTCGTCATAATTCAAAAAGTGCCAACGAAGCGTTCGAAGAGTTTCAGTTTGAAACTTTTCCGATATTTCGGTCATTTCATTGCTTTTGTCCCAAAGCTCTATCTTCAACAGAAGACAATATTTAAAAGAAACAAATAAACCAGTGAAACTAACCAAATCTCCGATTTAACCAAAGAAAATAGTTTGAATAACATGCAAGAGCTAACAAACACTGAAAAATCAATTATGTGATTTAAAAGACATTTGCGATCGGACTCCGTTTTATGATAATTGAAAAAAAAAACCGATACAAAACACAAACACACTTACAATAAAAGCCGAATGACGCGACAATACCAAAGCAAAAGTATAAACCGAATAAAAGCGAAACGAACAAGAATTATCGAATTGAAAATAGAATTGGACTTAAAAACACAGCAGAAACAGAAATAAATAAAGCCAGAAATAGAAATATGACAACAACCGAAAAAAAAACAACACAGTAAATAAATTGGAGACAACAAATAAGGAAGAAAGTGTCAGCACACACCTCACCTGTGGTGGCACTTAAAAAAAAATAGCTCAATCCATCAAACCAATCAAACAAATGCAATGTAACAATGCAATCATACTTTCACAATGGATCATATGAGTTGGAAAACCGAATTTTCAAAAAAAATTGATGCACAAACACGAAACAAAATGTCGAAACGTTCCAACTGGGTGCACACATACACGAAACAAACAGACAGGAAAAAACAAACAACAAATCACCACCATCAAACTAACAATTCGTACACTTTGAACTGACGAGATAAGTAAGTGAGCTTTAGCTCAATCAAACATACCAAGCTTGAAATAAAACAAATAAACAGAAAAACACAACCAACACAGCAAGAAATAGCAATCAATCACAAAATAACATCTCTCCGCCTAATATGCATTTTTCAAAAACAAACACAAATAAATCAACAATAACAAACCAAATGAAGAAAGACTAAATTTCAAATATTTAGATGAAATTTTTGTTCGTAGCGAAAAATTATAGAAAACAAAAACTCTGCAAACTTCTCTCGATTGAAAATTTAAAACCGAACGAAAAAAAAAACAACACAAATGAAACCGGAAAAAAATAAAATGAGAAAAAAAACATTTTCAAAAAAATCACCGGACGCGCCGCCATACATTTAAAAAAAAAGAATCAACAACAACAGCAGCTTTTTTTAAAAAGAAAAACATAAACTTCTATGAACATATCCAAATGTATTTGAAAATCCCCACAAAAAAAAGATCAACTTGAAAACTGAACATCATGACAAGAATTTCGAATTTTATCAGTTACGAAAAGCAATCTTATTGCTTCATTTTCGGTTCGAAAAGCGCTTTTTTATATCCAGCCGATGGTAAACTCGGCAACAACGTAGTGTCGTGTTTGGTATTTGGCGTGTGTTACCATTTTACTCGATCCAAATTTCTAAGGCCCAGAGAACAAGAATTGAACATTTTCAACTTTTCCGCCTCAGTTTTGTGATGAAATTGATTTTTTCGACTAAATTGTCATGGATTTATCAAGGTGCGGTAATAGTACGAAATTTCAAAAATGCCGCGTATTTTAGTTACAAAATAAACTCCACTTTGCTATATACCTCAGTGGAGCTAGTATCGTGAATGGGAGAAATTTACAGCTCTTCTTCCGAAACATGGGATTTATGATGAATTCAGAATGAATTTACAATGAGTTCACGATTAACGATAATTTTCCAAAAGAAAGCTCTTCAAAATAGACGAGTCAAGTTTGAAATCAAGAACTGCGGAGCTTTCGATCCATGATTTCGTCTAAAACATACACACCCACACTCAAATTCCAAACCGCACCAAACTAAACCTGCGCCGAACCGAAAAAGAGAAACAAATTATTTTCATTTCCGTCAAATTTATTAGCATCCATCGAAAGACCCACTTAATGTTCCATGTCAATTTTCGTTTTCTGTTCATTTTTTACTTCACTGATTTGATGAGAAAGAAAAAACATAATACACACTCACACGCATTCAGACAACATTTCCTTTTCAATGAAACTAAGCATGAAAGAAAAATTGAAAACAACAACAGCAACAATGGCAACAAAAATGACTAATGTTTTTAAACATTCATATTTGTGTACTAAATAATAAGATATCTATAAAGCATGTATTTAAAACAATAATAATTATGTAATGTATTGTAGATTGTAGAGAAAAAAAAACCAAGCCATTAAACAAGATGATTATTTAAATGAATAAACCAAACAACAACAGCAACAGTAACAAATAAACACACACACACAACACACAAGCTATAAACAAAAGAGAAAAGAAACAAATGGAACGAATGATGAAAGAAATGGCTCCAAGATATTGGGGTTTGACGATTTAAAATACTAAAGACAACCATTTTAACAAAATCGATGATGATGATAATGATGATGATGATGATGACATTTAACTCGTACGAATATTTGCTGAGCAACTGGATATAATAAGAACATTCTCGGAGAGAAGAAGAGAGGGCAAGCAAACAAAACGAATAAAGAAAATTTAACCATTTAACATATATATCACAATTTGATGAATGACGAGATGCTCGATTTTTATTTAAACGAAAGAAAAAAAAACTTTCTCGAACAAAGTCTACCAGGAAAAACAAACTCAATCAAATGAAATGATGATTTTTTTTAAATTGAAACAAGAGTCTGCGACAAGTATATTCAAGTCTCAAGGTCTCGCAAGAGGCGCAACTGCACTTGCACATCACTTCGATCATTGCGAACAACCTTTTTACTGATTTTAAAGAACGAACCCAAAAAAAAATCATATTCGTCTTTAGTGTAAAGATAGAAAGACTCTTTGCACACATTCCCCCCCCCCCCCCCCCCCAATTTGAAAGATGAATGTAGCCACAGAAAAATGGAAATGATGCAAGAAACGAAGAAGCGCAATGTAAAACCAGTTATTGTAATTAGCTAGAAAGCCGTAAACAAGGGTAGATCCATATAAATATTAAAGCAACAGCAAAGCAACAGCAAAGCAACAGCAAAGAAGAGAGAAAAAAAATGAATATGTCAAGTAGATGATTGAATCAATATCACTTTCAAGGGACACATTTGGACAGTAACAACCACATTTCATAATTACACACGTGTGAGACATTTTGATGAGAGGAACAATGCTAGTTTCGGATCTTTCTTTCATGGTGATCACAAGAAGATGACAGAAGAACAAAAACAAAAACGAATAAGAAATAAAAACAAACGACACAAACAAATCTCTCCATCAAAATAACACAATTCGGTAAAACATTCAAATGTTTTTCGTTTCGTTTTTCTTTTTCCTTTTTTACGTCAGTGGTTTGACGTTTGAAAGCAACCAACATACACACACCCACACACATTTCAATCGAGTGTTTCAACCGATTCATGCATTACTTATGCTTTCAACAAATTTTCGTTTCGTTCCAATTTCCTTTAACCAATGTCATCAATTCTGAAACATGTGTAAGCTTTTGACGATATGAAAGAAATAGTGAAATTTATTGACACGGACACCGGCACCACCATCACACTAACATCCACTGCACACAACTTCAACCAACAAAAAGCATTATTCTCGGAATTATTTCGTATTACGACATGCAACAGCAGCAGCAGCAGCAACAAAACACACGAATTAGTTTAGCACACCAATTTATGGTATTTTTAAAATGATAATCATAATGGCAATGAATATATATGTACACAATATATATTCGAATATATCGATTCTTCAGTTTCCGAATGATTTTCATTTCGATTGATTGATTGTTCATTTTTATCTATTTCGATGATATATAATATATATGTATGAGGAGAGAGAGAAAGAGAGAGAGGTATATATATATATATTTCATTTGTTTCGATACATGTTTCGGGCGAGTTTAATACTTTGATGATTCAGATATTTGGTTACAATCTTTAGTTTACACACAGCAAATGAGGCTCTTTAATAAACACAATCGAGAAATAGTAATGGATAATAAAACGGACATTTCGAGTCACGATCCGGCGCAACAATTGGCATTCCGCTCATTGATCGCATCGAATGATAATAAGGGAAATCAAAGAGAGCTCAAAACCAACACAAAACAAGCACAAAACTAGGACAAATCATATACGCATTACTTATTACAGCTAACACCTGATCAAGTTGGCAGACCATCCGCATGCTTTGATTCATGTTTTCCGTGAACATTTTCGGTACGTGAAAATGATTCGATTCATTTTCATGGCAAAAAATTAATCATGGATCAAAAAATGTATTTCCAACGAGATTTATGTGTGTGCTTGCACTCAATTCGTTTGCTTTTTGAGTCAACAGTAAGCAAAATAAAAGCCCTACGCTTCATGTGGTGGTGAAAACTTAAGATTTTCGACAGCTAAATCTTTGTAAGTTTGAAACCAAAGACGTTTTGTGTGAAAACCAAAAATGAGCAGGATTTCCTTCTCCCCTCTCGGAATAGTCCATCTCCGAGCGATCGATCGATCGACTGAGCTACAACGCTAGAATGTGACAAGAAATTTTTAATTTATTCTGATTTACAGGATGATATCAAGACAGATTTGATTTACAGCAATTTAGATGAATTTACTCTGGCAAATACTTAAAAGAAAAATACAACCCAAAAAAAAGCGGAAAAAGAAAATCACCAAAATATAAAAACGAAAGTGTGAGACAATTACTATAAATGGGAATAAAAAAAAAACCAAACC
Source organism: Sitodiplosis mosellana (assembly GCF_009176505.1). Lineage (NCBI taxonomy): Eukaryota > Metazoa > Arthropoda > Insecta > Diptera > Cecidomyiidae > Sitodiplosis > Sitodiplosis mosellana. The sequence continues at coordinate 2,259,030 of NW_022601406.1, read as the reverse complement.
AGAAACAAACTAAGAAACAAGGAAACAAAAAAAAACAAGTTCTCGGCAATGTTTTGGATTTTCGGTCTAAAAAAATATCACGAAAAAAGTACAAGCTTATTTGAAGCACCTTCGCGCCTTATCTTAAAATGAAAAGAAAAAAAAATGTATTAACAAAAAAGTAAATACTTAAAACGTAATAAGAAATGAAACAAACAAACAAACAAACAAACAAAAAATGAGCGAAAATTTGATGAGCAAAAAAGTAAAAATTGTGTGTAATTTTTTACCAAAATCTGCCTTAAATTATATTTTCTTATATAACAAAAGAAACATGAGAAATCTAATTAAACTAACTAAATATTAAAAGAAATAAAAAACGAACAACAAGTGAAGAACAAAAACAAAAGAATATGATGATGAAAACGAACAAAAAGAGCGAACTATGTCCTAGAAGTGTGATTGTTCCAAACGGCAAAAAAGAGAAACAAATAAAAACTAACGGAAAATTTGAGAACAGCAAACGTCAACGACAGCAGAAAGCAACATTTTATAACAGAAAAAACTCATTTTCGAACATGTTTTGTTTAAAAAAAAAAGAGAGAGAGAGAGAAAGAAAACATTCAAATAAAATATCAAGCACTTTGTAATTTGAGACAGACACGAAACAGATTGAAAAATGCTAAAGCCCCACAGATGAAAAATAGATCATGATGAAATGAAAGGAGAAAAAAACACACAGGTTTGCGATCACTGATTCAGATTCGATGTTCACATTTTTTTTTTTCATTTAAACGGAATGTGCAATGGAATTGTGTTTTCGTCGATTCGTTATTTTTTGTTACGCTTAGTTCAAATTATTATCAATACATTACGTTCATTTTGCAAGCCGAAGACTCAACAACAGATACAGCAACAAATCCAATGCAAATGTGAAAATCAGCAAATACGAAGAAGTTGAAAGAATAAAAATAGAAACATTTCGTTAGATGCCTTCATTTGAGTTTTATCGCCAAATCTCGACGATTATTGTGTTTACACTGGATTCATTTTCTTCGACGAAGAACAAATTAATTTACAATTGGAATTGATATAGGCAATGAGTCATTGCCAGTGAGTCATTGCCAATGACAAATCGATATTTTGAGTGGCGGTCATACCGCCCCGGAAAGACAGCATATTCTAATCTAATAGAAACACAGAAGCATGATGTCCGTCCGGGGTGTTATGACCGCTACCCGATATTTTTCGTAAATTCAATATCAAAATTCGTAATCGATACGCTTGAATATCGTGCGCGACGTGTTATGCTTATTGTATAACTAAATGCCTGTTCCAGGTAATTGCTATGGCCCCAATTGGCCATATGTCGAGCAAATAAGCCAAAGCATGAAATTAATTTGTTGCTTTTTCTTTGAACAATTCGAATGGAAACTAAATTAGATGTGAAAATCGGTTGAGACTTCAAAAAATCGGCATAATGACAATGCGTGTTCTATCAAATCTAAGACAAACGATTTTATGCAATTGAAATATTTTTGTTTTCATCATCCAGCAAGACATTTTCGGTGACTCTTATATAATTTGCTACAAATATTTTCCGAATTCAACACCATCAATCATTGAAAGAAGGCCCCCCCCCCCCCCCAAAAAAAAATCAGAAAAACAACCGAAAATAATGTGAAAATCGTCACTCACACCATTCATACATGCATACAATCACACATAAGATATTCAAAAAAACGAACACGGAGGATAAACGAAATGAACGAACAAACAAACACAGAAATAGGCAAACCGACGAATAGTGCGAAGCATAAACAGCATATTATCAGTTTCAAATTCGAATGAATTTTCACACACTCAACTTTATATCCCACATATCCTCTTAACGTATTGATTTGACTCCATTCACCGTTCCCATCCACAGAAGTGAATCGAAACAGTAAACCAAAAAGACAGAGAAAAGAGTAACGGGAAGATGCACAACACAATGGTGCAATAACTGTTTACGTCACACATACACAATCACTCACTTACACACAAAAACGAATCATTTCACAAAAACCTGCAGAAAAGGTATTTCATTGAACTCTCAACACGCCAGCAAAACAAACACTGGATTAAACGAAAAAAAAATATGAACGTAAAATCGAAAATCGTCGGTTTGAGGAAGAAGAAGAAAAAAACACACACACATAACAAATAATTTGAAATGAGCTCAAGAATGGATGAAGTTGATAGTATAGCCAAAAAGCAAAAGGAAAGTGAAACACATGAATGGAGCAAGATTGAAGAAGGAACAAGTGAAAATCCATTTTTGTTTAAAATACACACACATAACACACAACTTTTTTTTTTCGTTTTGAGGAATAAAAAAAACGTACATGCACACGATATCACGAGTGAATCTCTATCATTTGAAAGAAGAAGAAACAAAAATTTGTGGGATGTAAATACTGACAGAAAAAAAATACGCACTCTATATACGAGAAGCAATTGACTTTGAATTGCAGGAACAGAAAACGAAAAAATTAATTTAAAAGAAATGTTTTAAGATAACTGAAACAGAAGAAGGAGAAAGCAGATGAGAAGAGAAAAAAATCATTAAGCATTTAAATGGAGAGAAAAACATATAATCCATACAAAGATTTATTGAAGCATAAATTATGAATAAAATAAAAACAATGGGAACGAATGATCGAATGTTTTTTTTTCTTTTTTGAGTAGGAAAGCGAGAACGGAAGAGGAGCTAAAAAATAAATGTGTTGGAAAGTTTTTCGAGCAAGTGCGAAACGGAATTTTCATGGATAAAATAAAATAAATAAAAACACAAACCATTCAAGATAAAAACCATATAGTTTAACAATTTTCATTCTTCTTCGGTTCAAAGCAATCCTCATTTTAAATTTCCTTTTTCAACTTGGAAAAGATAACAATTAAATTACAATTATATTCACAATTTGAAAATGGCGAAAAAAAAGCGCAAAACATTTAACAATTGGGTTTTCTAAAAAAATAAGAGACAACAAAAGAACGAAAAAAAATAAACGATTCATGCAAAAATCAAAATGAACGCAAGGAAATGTTGGTATTTAAGATGACAATTTTTTTTATTTTAACAGGATAGCAATGGATATTGATATTTTACATATGATCATAAAACAAATGCATTGTAAATAATAACAAAATCATCGCAACTTATTTACTTATTTTGTTCTTCGTTGTATTTTGCACCCTCTCCGTCTGCATCACGGCTCGTTATAGAGCATCTGGTGCATGTGCGGCTGAGCCCATCGATCCACTTTAACTCTATCGTCGGCGCGATGAGGAGGCAAAATACAAAAATAAGTGCGAAAGCACCAATGTTCACCAATATACACACAAACCACATCAAAACTTTTTGATACGACAATTTTTTTTATTTATACACATAAAAATGAAACGACATCAATAGAAACGGGTATTTTTAAGCATTTTTGTTTCGACGTGGCATAAAAAAAATTTGTGCGATGCTATTTGTAAGCCGAGAGTTGCCCATGTAAATGGAAACGAAGGAGCATGCAACTGGACATCGCACATATTCCGCCCGTCTAGTGACTTCAATACAAAATGCATGGTGTTTCAATTCAAATCTCACAATGTTTTTGGGCCAGTTAAATACGATTCCGAGCTTTCGGCAACGATGACAAGTCCTTTTCGAGCCGTTGTGATCGTCTTAACGTCGATTATTCGGCGAATTCAAATCAACAATGAAATCAAGTCACAGATAGATAGATAATAGAAAACAAAAAATATCGAATTCATTTTTAGAAAGTCATTATGAACTAAATAATATTATAAAAATCAGCTTTTGCTGATGAATAGAGCTACAAATATCTCAATAGCAGCCACAAAATACAAAATGCTCTAACTTTGAAAAAGCTTAAGCACTTAAGTCCTTAAAAGAGTAAAAAAAACAAGAGAAAAAGCTTCTCTTCAGCAAATAATTCACACATTTCTTGTGGTTTTTTTCATCATACAATGATGCGTGACCAATGATTAATGGTGAACATATGATACTTTTCATACTTGCGGTGGTCTGCACTTGAAAGAAAGCAAATGGATGCAGGAATACTGTTAAAAAATCTTTTCATCTAAGAAAAAAATCGTCTGAAAGAATGTATCGACTGTCGGCCGAGTTGAGCTGAAATCGTAGCCACATTCAATCTAAAAATTGCTCCATTGTGACGTTTAATTTGAAACGCTGTGTTAGCTCAACGTAATAGAACTAAATAAATATAGGTGACATATCTGAACAAATGAACAAATCAAAACTTACAAAAACCAAACATAGCAAAATACGAACAGTCTATTTGAATGAGTCTCGCGAGATCATCGGTCTTATAGCAGTAGAGAGCATGTATCCATATCTTTATCTGCAATCGGCGTGAGCGAAAATATAATGCGACCGAAATATGCAAATTTGCAATATTCGAGCGCATTTCATATCGTCGCGTTCCGAATATTGAACCGATATGTTGGACTTGTGCATTCTAAATCTGTTTTATGGTAAATATGTACACAATGCAACATACTGTATATATAAGTTTCGCTTAATTTCCACTTTATAATGATTTCTTGTACATAAACTTAAAGCACACAACAACAACAACAACAAAATACCAAAGCAACGAACGAATCAACTTGAACAAAAATTAACCATTTCGGCAAAATTTGATAGACGAAAAAAACAACAACCTAAAACAAAATTGCACACCATTGGCGAAGAGAAAGCAAAAAAAAGCAAAAACTAAAACCACAAAAAATTCTCAATTCTATTTAGTTTGCGATGTGACATGCAAATAGGCGAATACTCTCAAAACTGAAATAGCCATAAAATTCTCAGACACACATCCAAATCCGTTATGCAATAGTAATGAAGGCAACACAAAAAATGAAATATGGTACAATAACTGGTTAATAACACATACGTTTGGCAGTAAAGAAAAAAAAAAACAAAACAACCATGGTTTACAAATTCACTCACTGAAATCGAAATTTTGAAGCAAACGAAAGAAATTTTTTACTACACTTGGGCCGCATCGTCCGATCTAAAGTGCCTTCAAAAAAAAAATGTTGATTTTTTACGAAAAAATAAAAATATACAAAAAGGGCCCGACATAGACTTCTTGCCCCACCAAAGTATACGACTATTTGCATGCGATCCACACATTTTTATAAAACCCCAAAGCAACAACAACAACAACAAAAAACACTACCACCAAAACACACAAACTCGACAAACAAAAAAAACATTTTCGGTTCTATCATTTTTTGCCCACAAAACATATAATAACATAAAAAGAAAAACTAAAATGAAACCATCAGTCAAAATAAATATATAACCAAATCCATTTCGATCACATCATAACAAAACAAATGAAAACATACTATGCTCGAGAAATAGCTTAATAAACTCCAATAAAAATTAATTAAATAAATAAATAATGCAAAAGACACACAAACACATACACACAGAGAGAAAGAAAGAAGAGAGAAAAAGGAGAAGAAGAAAAAAAATTGTTAAAACAAATATTTAGCGAGCTAAGTTCACTAACATAATTACCACATAGTTTACTGAAAACAAATTTTTATCAATTGTCTGCCATTATCCGAATAAGAAGCATCCATTCACAATCCGCCGAATTGGATGGCAATGTGGGGGTCACTGAATAGTGATCGCCGTAAATGACAATTACACTGCGACGCAGCAAAATGCACATAACATTGAAATGCATTGAGTTTGGTGTTCCATTTTACGGTCAACATGGTTGGCATTTTATGATCAACAAGCAACCGCTGCAAGCAAAGCAGAAAAAAAAAACAATCGAAAAGCGTCGTTTGTGTGTGTTTGTCAAAAGCCATCCGCCGACGAAATCGGTACCGTATCAATTTATGACACGGTCCAATTTACTGAATTTCAAGACTAGCAGACTAATTCAAGTATTTTGAAGAAATGAAAATTGAACAACAACAAAAAAAAACTAATAAATAAAAATTCGAACAAAAAATCATCTAGTAAGAGAAAGAAAAAATAAAAATACTACTGAACAAGTAAAGAAGAAAGAAAAAAAAAACAACTAAAAATGACACATTCAAATCAGTTCAATGGAGTAGCTCAAATTTGCCAATTATTCAGAATTTTATAGAAAATATTATAAGAAAAAAAAAATCTAATTATATAAAATAACATTAACACACTTCTATATAACCAAGATAAAAAGATAAATATTGATATTAATGGGAGACAAATTATTCAATTCAGAATAGAAACGGCAAAATTGCAACAACAAGAACAAAACACCGAATCGAGATCACGAATAATTGAAAATAACATCAACAACAACAACAACAACCATACATTCAAAACAGTCAAAACAATTACATTAACAGCATCATTTATTGTTCATCATCAGCTATCGAGTACATGCGATTTCTGGTATTCGCGATCACAGTACACAAACAAAACAAAAACACGCTCACCAAAATCATTTGAAACAAACAACAAAAAACAAATTCATTCATTAACTGAACGCTAAAAAAAAAAACAACCACTAAAACCAAAATAGACACAAGGCATTCAAACACAGTGTGAGTTAAATCGCAATCGATGAAAATCAGAACGAACAACAACCGCAAAAAAAAATTTAAATAAACCAAAAATAAGAGAAAAAAACACATACAGTTTGCACACCTACAACAATTCATTATAATATGATACAGGATTAAAGGTAATTCGTCAGATCAGGATCTATGTATATTTAGTATAGACGTAAACAACAGAAAAAAAAATTAGCGCTACACACACTCAAAACAATATTGGCATTGAAGCTCTCACACACAGACATACACAATATACAATATATCCAAAAATCCACCGTATTCATGGTGCCGAATGCATGCGTGAGGCACACGGATACGAAGGAAAAAAAAAAATCAAGTAACATACATGAATAAGTTTTAATATTTTCTATTTTTATATTCTGACCAAAAACATACACACACCAACCAACAACTGACATGCAAACGATCCTCCCCTCCTACCCCCCCTCGAACATCCAGCAAAACTGGTCGCCATCCGTCTGCTTTGGACTTGAGCCAACTTCAATCGAATGATAATTTGAAAAAGAAAAAGATTCGATTTTTGACAATATAATACATACACACACCGAATGACTTTGATCGCAACAATAGAAATTTTTCGGCTCCACTTGTGAAGTGAGTCTCTTTGACTCGTTCACCCAAAATTAAACCAAGCACATGAACACAAATCGTCTTTTTCCATATTATTTTCAGCCATTCATCCATCCTCAGTTTGAATCTATTTGAAATATAAAAAACGAAACGTACAATAGCCCACATATATTTGTCATTTAGTCCATCGCTAATCCCGACCATCGTTTTGCTGAACTGTTTCCATACCATTTAATTTCTTTGATTTGTCCTTCTTTTTCCGTTTCAATCAATATTTCTACCGTTCTTTTTTTTCTCTTCTGTTTCAAACATACATAATCAAAGAAACAAGTACTACAGATACACAGAAATATGATTAATTTACTTTTACATTTAAAATCAAGTCACCGCATAAGGCTACAGAAATACATGCAAAAACCAAAGCAAAGAAACTCAAACGCAGATTATATGCAATAAAATGAAAACCATAGCGTTTTCCAAACCCACCCACCCATTTTGTTTTGGTCAATTCTTTTAGTTGAAAAAAAAAACAATGACACGTATTGAGATTCTGTTTACGTAATTGTTTGAAAATTGTTTAACCCTGACCAGAGCTCGAGTGTGACATACAGACACACACACACACACGACCCAGCCGTTTATCGTTTGCACAATGTTCGATTGCAAGCGATGATGCGTCTACTGCTGTCGTCCAGAGCCAACTTTATTGCTCTCAATTGATAGACAAATGTGCAATGAAGACTCTTATGTTAAGAAAACTTCTCTTGAACCAAACACAGAATGAGAAAAACTGTTTCGTTATATTTGTTTTTATTTGATTTAAACCTTTTGTTGAAGTTATCCAATTCCAATTGGACCACTCTATATACCAACTCTCAACGAAAAATCACGTTTCCAATTGATTGGGTTGACCCACAGAAAAAGCGGCTGTTTCGAAAACACCACATTGCAGCTGACTTTTTTTGCTGTTGAAATCAACAAACATACATTTTCGTTCATTTAAAACCAGTTGAACACCGCGTTTGTATGAAATTGGACGTCTTTTTTTCACCATCGAATACCATAGAAAAACATGCAACACAATATTAAACATAGCCACATAACAATAAATTGATAGATGAAACAAAACAGTTGAATGAAAAACTAACAAAGAAATAAGCAGCCAGGAGCATCATAGTACTCATAGGAAGCAATAAACAATACAACTCAACACACAAAATACTCAAACGGATTATCATTTTGATTTTGTCGACGCGCTTGAAATATATATGCCGGAAAAAAGAACACAAATTTATTTGCAGGAAGAAAAAAGAGGGAGATATTTGATCAAACACATCGAATTTTCCCACTTTTTATTAGAGAGAAAGCGAGGGAGAAAGGGAGAGAGCTAGAAAGAGAAGAAGAAAGCGAAAGAAATAGTCTCATCCTTGCCGATAAACGCGCAGCGGCCGGTCGGCCAAAACATGTTGTTTCGGTGCACAGATCGCGACACACACTTCAAAGCAATCTCATTATGTTTAAATGAAATTTCGATTTGAGCATAAGAAGCAGAAGACGACGACAAAGAAGAAAATCGAGAGTCTTTTTTCATATTCGGATTGATGCATAGAACAAATTTATCAACCTTTGAATGTAAGATACTTAAGTTTAAGTGAAAAATTTAACAAACAAATCATTTTATCAAACTAAGTGGATCTTTCTTTAGACGAAAATTCAACGAAAAACAACTAAACTGAGTCAGAGAGACAAAGAATAAGAGAGAACAAAAATCATAAACAAATTAATTGTATGGATTGAAAATGATGTTTTTGGAGATATGTAACAAATAAGAAGAGAAAAAGTCAAGAAAAAGAGAGATTATATGTTAACAATTTCGTTTTAGGGAGAGAGCAAAAAATGAACAAGAAACAAAAAGCTAAGAAGAAAAAAATACACAGCACAAATTGCATATATCTATATCTATTTTTTAAATATTATGGACGACAATGTTTGGAGTAACCAGTTTCGAGTTATAGAGTACACGTTTGGAGTAGTAGTCAAAAATTCACGAAAAATCGAAATGAACATGGGTTTTGCGTTTTCAAAGATGACCACAAAGGTACAGCTCCATTTCGAATGGGAATGAAAAAAAAACAAACTTAGTGCAAAAAAAGAGATACATTTAGATACGAATCGACAACCACAGAAAAAATGGTGGCTCAAAATACGAAATTAATCAAAATGGTGAACGAAGAGAAAAATCGTTTTTTGGGAAATGAGCAAAGCAAATTGAATGGTACGTCGTTGAAAATTCACATTCGCACCTAGTTATTAAAAAAAATACACGTGAAATGAAACAAGAAAGTGGTTTTCATCATTTTTGTTCTTGCTAAAATTATCCACTTAGTTTGTGGCTATAGCTTATACAAAGAAACAATAACGAACACGGTTTCTCGAAGAATGATTGACCCCTTTCAGGCAAATCACCAAGAAAAAAAAACTAAGATAAACTTTAAAAAAGCAATTTTTTTTCCTATTATGTGAAATCCATTTGAATCCATCTCTCGATTTCACATTTCCTGAATGAAAACTGAAAGAGAAGAAGAATAAGTAAAATTTGCAAAGAAAAAAGTATTGTGACCTCGCATCAAATAAATAAAAGAAGAAAAAAAAAAGAAATTCTAATGACGCACACACACAAAGAAATTTAAACTAGAATTACGCAATTTGGTTTTTTTTGGACACAAACAACAAAAACGAACAAAAAAAAAACCACACGTTAGTCTATTGATTAAGACAAGTGAAATTTTGTTTTTGGTCGGTCTAGTTTTATACACACAAAAAAACTCAATGTTCCAGCTTTTGGCATAATATTTAACTAAATAAAAGAAATACTAAACTAAATGAAACTAAAAAAAAAGTACATGAAATTTCCTAGTGAGGAAATGTGACTCGGATTCATCGGATAAATTGCTTTAAAATTGATTGGATATGAATGAACCAATGGGTTTTCTTCTTCTTTTTTTTTAAATTCACATTGAAAAACTAAACATTATGTGATGGGAGTGTTTCATGAGAATAAAAAGCGAAAATCGGTGAGACATTTCACAAAATCTGACTGAAAATGTGTAACCAAAAAACAGTGCACATGAAAATGAAAGAAAAAAAAACAATCCTCTCACACACATTTATAGAATTTCGACAAAATACATGATCGAGTGAAAAAGCACCCAAAACAAAAGATACTAATAATGAGCAAAAGAAACGAAAATGAAGAAAATCATCTTTAACGTCTGAACAAAAACCAAACCAAACAAAAAATCTGTATTTTTGTATTCGTATTTTGTAAAATGTTGGTGTATTATAGTAATTGCAAAAGAAAAAACATTTAAATAACTAAATGAATGTGAAAGACTTGCAAACTTGGCATGAATGTTACAACCCTCCCTCCAAAAAGCGACCATTTCATTGGTTTGTGACAATCAGTTTGGCCAAAAATGAAAGAAAAACACTCATAGAATTTGAGTTTTGTATTTTTTTTTTTTTGCACAATCTGAATGTCTCGTCAACGGTGGGTGTATATCGGGCGCTGAGTTTGTCAAGTGCTTTGCCAAAAAAGGAAATCACGAAAGCCAAGAGACATGTAAAATTCAATACGCGATTATAGACAAATTTTAGATAAAATAATTATAGTGACTCTCATTGTTTTTGTTTATATTGAAAAGAGAAGAAAAAAAAGGCAAAAATTTAGATTTAGGCAAATGGCAGAGGATGAAGAGGTGAAAAATGAAGAAAAAAAACCTAACTAACTCGTAAATATAATTTAAAGAAAAAAATGCTAATAAAGAAAATTTAGGAACTTGATGAAAAAAATTCATGATGTACATACAAATTTAAAGTCTTGGTATAAAAACAAATTTATGGATGAACGACAAAGGGGGAAAAACATGAGAGAAAAAGCAAATTTTTTCGTCGAAGCTAAAATGAATGGAAAACAAAACGAAAATAGATTTTGCAAAAAAAAACACTTTTTCGGAGACAAGCGCGAAATAGATTTTAGACATGGTCTCTTTTATATACATCCTAATCTATCCAATCAATTTTAATCAACATTCGATGTGGTCTGAGCCAATTTCTGACACTGACACGCGTCTGGCCATTTCGAAAAGAGAAAACAAAAAATTTAAAGCAAAAAACGCTTAGTCGTTTCGAGGATAAAAGTAGAAAACCCAGAAAAACTGAAGAATAAGAACGATGATGAAATGCATGGAAATGTACAAGATGATAAAGTGCAGGCCGACACAATGTGCAAAACTAAAACCGATAACCATCAACAACAAAATGCCAACTCCAAGGCAAAGTCCCTATCGACCGTCAATCGCACGGCAAATGTTAATATGAACTCGATAAGCGGTCGAGAAATTCACTAAAAATGATAATCACAAGAAAATAACAGCAACAACAAATATTTATATATATGACGAAAATGATGCTCTCTGTCTGTATTGTCGACAGAATCGTATCGTCTATCGATGTAAGTTTGTGAGTTATATATATTTAAAAAAAAAAACTAGAAATGTTTTTCTTTTGGGAAAGTAGATGAACAGAAAGAGAGGGAGAGAGAATATAGAGAAACTCCCAAGTGGATATAACAAAGTAATACAAAATAAGAGAAAGAATTAAGAGCGGAGAGAATGTGTGCGATCGAAATAGAATTGGCTACATCAGCAAATGATGTAGCCCAGAATTATAGGTATCACATATTACGATTCACCCTTTTTTATTCCATTTGATTTTGAAAATGAGTTTTTTTTTTGGAAGAGAAACCCAAAATAAGAGCCAATTTTATGGATTAAATCTAAGTTACGCATTAAGGACGTACAAAAATTGTCATTACTTTAAGTAATTTATTTGAAAACAAACAAAAATTAACATTTAAAAAACACATTCTATTTAGAATTATATTTGAAAGAAGAAACAAATAAGAGAAAAATCATTTGAAGAATATTAAGTGAGTTGAAATGTACCAAATACCACTATAACAAATTGTGAACTTTTTATCCTTTGATTTGTTGGCAAATGGCAAAATTATTAAATTTGGCAAACAAACGAAATTTTTTTGTCTTTAGTTTTTTCTTCCTTTTTCTTTTTGTACAAACAACGAGGACGCGAGCATTTGTTGTACAAAGAAAAAAAAACAAATTTAAACAATTTTTTAATCTATTTGAGTTCGGAATGAGGAACAAACAAAAAACCTACCTTTTTGAAGTGAAAATTTTTTATGATCAAATTTGTTTCATTGTTGATTAGATTTTCTTTTTTTATTTTTGTGTGAGAAAAAAAAACCTTTGAGAATACTTGAATTCTGTGAGAAAGCCACCGACCATCATCCAAACAATCCACACAAACAAAACCAGCATCATTCATAGCCAATGATGGCTCAACACTTAATGATTCTTTTATTTCATTGTATCGACTCTCACTTGAATTAAGACATTTAAGTTGAAAAATAAAAAGTGGAAGAAGAAGAAGAAGAACAAATCGCTATCGATTTTGAATTGGAAAATGAAAGAAAAAATAAAAGCGTTCTCTTTGTATTAAGGCGTGTCATTGTTTTTATTTTTCCTTATAAATCCATACAACATATTTTTAAACGTTTCACCCAGTTAAACGTAAACGTGTATTGTAAACCTAAACTCTTCTTTTTCTTTTGTTTTGAATAACAGAACAAACAAAACTTTTTTTTGTCGTAATAGCCATCATCACCTACAACAACAAACAACCACTCAAAACGGAAATATAGAAAGTCATGTAGAAGGAAAAAAAAATTCAAACATTTGGAAAATTGAATTATTGGAAGAACCGAAAACTTAACACACAAACACTTTTTGCACAAAAGCAGTGAGATCGACAGCGAAATCGAAATGTGAAGAAAACTTGTGGAATCAAACACAATAAAATTATTACTATCGACGCGAAAACATACGTGTATGTATACTCGCAACATTTTCGATAATCTGGTGTACGAACACATACACACACATACACAGACACACACAAAAGAAACTCGATTTCTATTCATTTTTTCCACTAAATTACCAATTTTCACACACATACACACATTTCCGTTTCTCCGTAACGACGATTTTTCCGGTTTTGTTTTTCTCGCCACCGGCAAACTAAACAAAAACCAGAAAAAAAAAACTCATAATAACATAAATTTCATTTTCGATTCATTCACAGAATCTTTGCATTTTTCGCCGACGTTTTGACTAATTGTTGTGAATGAATATACTAAAACAAAATGATGAGATCCCCCCTCCAAAAAACGAAAAGAAACAAAGAATGAAAACCAAAAAACAAACATCGTGTTATCATTCGAATTTCTGTTATTTTGTATTGAATTCACAACACATGAAAACATAAAGAAATCTCTCATTCGAAAATGAACATAATTATACATACATTATCTCTATCTTAAAAATTAAGGATAAAAAAATGATGAAAAAAATACCAAAAAAAAAATTACAACAAAAAAAACGGAGCAACACGATGATGACCCAAAAAATAATCATTCAAATAAAAAAAAAACTATTAAATAAATTGCAAAAAAAATTACGGCTTTCATTTGGATGATATCTAAGTTTGAAAACAAATAACAACTAAAACCTAAGAGAAATACACAGACAAAAAAACACTAATGTAATGTAAAAACTGTATTGTTTTATTTTCTCAATATATAAATAAAGTTTTTAAAATCGTAAAGTCTTGACTTCTATATTCATGGCCTTTTTTTTCTTTTTATACATTTTTCTTCTGAAATTACAGAATACATTTCGACGCCCTGTCTCGTTTGTCAACCATAGTTGTCAACGAATGATTTAGCGAACGCGGCTATTGCTTTATTCTTTTCTATCTAAAGCCTTTAAAAAATTATTTTTCAAACATGAATAATATATTAAATTACAGGATTTTCCTTCCTCTTTCCAACGAATATATACACTTTGCTGATTATGAAGACTTCGGCAGATAAATTGACGTCTGAAAGTTTCGAACGGTAAAATGTTCGTTAAATTAGCGAACGATAGTTTTCCAATGTTCGAATGTCAATTTATCTACCTAGGTCTTCAAAATCAGCAAAGTGTATATATTCATTGGAAAGAGGAAGTAAAAATCTTTAATTTGATATATTATTCATATTTAAAAAAATATTTTTTCAAGGCTTTAGATAGAAAAGAATGAAGCGATAGCTGCGTTCGCTAAATCGTTCGTTGACAACTATGTTGTCAACTTCACATTCAACAAATTTTCCATGATTTCATCAAAAGCTGTTGTCGAATCTCTTTTTTGTAAGATTGCACAATGTGCATTGGGGACCAACTAAGATTATCACGCGTTTTTCAGATGACAAAATCTATTTCTATGATTTGAATAATAATGAAATCTACGGAATTTCAAGTAGTAATTGGCAACATCGTACCAATTATGATATTCGTTACATTTAATAACGAAACTCTTGTGAATAAAATTATTTTCAAATATTACACAAACAATGAAAAATGAGTAGATGTTCAACAATCCGAATTCACCTCTAATGAGAGTTGTATTCATTTGTTATCCTGGTGCGAATTGATTTAAATTTCTAGAACACCGCGTTATTCATTGGTGTTCTTTTTCCTTATATGTTTTATCGTGGGAAGAAGTCACATTTTGGATATGAATGTGTGTGCTGTGCATATTGATTTCCAGCAGTTTGACACAATCAAAAGAAGTGGGAAAAATAGACGCGAAAATTTGCTTAGAGACCAGCTAAAATGATTCGTGGATCTTTGGTGGCTGATGAACTGCATTCATCATTTAAGTTTGCAATAAAATCGCAATTGAATTCTACTTACGTCACCATCGATGACAGCATTGATGACTGGTTGATCTTACAAAGTGTACGCAGCTGCTTTCAAAAATACTGACATAAATCCAAATTTAATTGCATAGTATTGC
Organism: Sitodiplosis mosellana; assembly: GCF_009176505.1. Classification (NCBI taxonomy): domain Eukaryota; kingdom Metazoa; phylum Arthropoda; class Insecta; order Diptera; family Cecidomyiidae; genus Sitodiplosis; species Sitodiplosis mosellana. Next base: position 2,243,838 of record NW_022601406.1, on the reverse strand, counting down.
AATGCATACTTCTTTTCGAATGCATCCAAATTTGTTTTATGGAATTCCATGATTACACTGCCGATAAATAAGAGACATTCACAATATCAAGCTACGGTGCTGGTTAAAATGATACAGAGTATTGGAGAATTTTTGAGTTAGAAATTTACTAAATGTATTTTAATGCATAGCTCTCAAAGGAAAATAACAGAATATTTCGCTGTGGAACCGTTAAACCGTTCAAACATTTGAGAACATTCAACATTTTTCTTTCCATGCCACAATACACCTCATTTACAACGTACTACAAAAGTCATTCTAGTTTGTAAGGAAACCATGCATGATTGTTGTTCTGGCTGATTGTGCGAGTCAAAATGTATAAAAGAACCTCTTTGTTGACATTTCAATCGTGTTCACACACTTGTTGACATGATTTTGCGTGTTTCAAAATAAGCAAAACCGCTATTCTCAGCAACAGAATCAAAGTTTATACACAGCGCACAGTCTACGTCGTCAGCATGTACGCTACAAATACATCGGCAATGCCGGTATAAGTTTCATTGGAATCAAATACGCAAAAGATTATTCAAACGAAGTTTTTTTTCCCAATCAACATCAATGTTGCGGACTTGACGCACACAAAGACGATGTACGGTTAACGCAAACAAATACTCACCAGCATCTCGAGTGTATTCGTCGCAACGACAGCGTGGAGATACTAGAGGATTTCTACTGCGTTTTTGACGTACGAACACACTTACACCGAATCACTTGCTGCTGTTTTCTCCCTGCGAATCTACATGTATTTCCATGTAACGTCAGTCGTTGTTGGTGCTTCGCCTTGAGTTTACGAAAAGAACGCAATTAGAACCGAAAATCCAAAGCAAACAAAGCGTTAATTGTCATTTTTTTTTAAATTTCAAAGGTAAGTGATACATAGACTTTTTGATTTTAATTTCATTTACGAGTTTTAGTGAAGTGATTTTGATGAAAATTATGAAGTTAATTTTGTGTTTGATAAAAAAAAAAAACCAATTGAATAACAAAAGTAGTGAAGAAAAAAAAACTATCGAAACACGTTAGCATTCAGATGTTTTATTCATTTCGTTATTTTAGGTTGTGAAATTGCGCAGTGCAATTCGTCGATACACATTCCAAAAGCAACATCAATCATCAGACAAATGGCTCCAAAGCGTAAACGAATGAAGCTCGAGGAGGCGGCGGCTCAGGAATTGGAAGATGTGCCAGTCGAATACAAAGAAACGCCAGAGGTGCCAAAGCGAAAGCAAAAAGTGTTTCTCGAGACGCTCAATGATGACTGCATTTACACAATTCTTGGGAAATTGTCGTTGAGCAATCTCTGTGCCGTGTCAAAGACATGCCGACGTCTGCACACATTGGCATCGAATCAATTCATGCGTTGCCACAAATCGAAGGTCATGACGATCAAGGATGTCACGGAAAATGGGGATTTGGTGGTGCCACAAAAAGAAGAAGAATACATCCGTTGCTTCGCAAAGAGCATGGAAAATGTGACATTCGGTCGATTGCTGGCAAAGAAGGCAACTCTACGAGAAGTGAACAAAGCATATCACTTCAAGAAGACCGACACAATGGCACCGATCAAAATACTGCGCATTGATAACTGGGCTCGTGGCTTACGAATGTCACATCGTCCGGCACTGGCAAAATTGGTGAATGGCGTCGAATCGATTACCGTTTCGAATACAAAAGTGTATGGTGATCTCAACGCGTGTCTGTTACAGCACATCCCAGACATGAAGCGGTTGACATTGTGCCAGCAATTCGAGGAGAAACCAGGCGATGCAACAATCAACTGGATGCAACAAATCTACCCGAAATTGGAATACTTTGCATGGCATGCGAACTCCGAATTGCCGGTGGCTGAAGCAAAGCAATTGTTGAAGCTCAATCCAAACATCAGCTTCTTTTCGTTGTACACAAAGTCACGCAACACACTCCGTCGCCTGATGGACGAACAAATTCACATCAATGAGCTGTACGTTGACGTCATGCGCACCGATATACCGGCAATTTTCAACGATTTACACGATTTGTGCGAACAACGATTCTGCGACCGATTGCATTTGAAGTTTTCCGACTTCACTCGGCACACGCTCACCAATAAAATGGATCAATTGATTCTGCTTGGACCGTACATCGAAGGTCTATATTTCGAAAAGATCGGTATTGATGGCAACTTCGCACGAACCATCAACACATTTGATCAGCTGAAAGTATTGCAACTGAACATCGCGGTGAATGCAAGCCTGCTGTCAAAAGCATTGAGCCTCCAAGAGATTTTCGCTTACTGGGGCGTCAACAGCCAAAATTTCAAGAGCTATCAAGAGGCCATGCTTATGTATGCCGCAAATACGCCAACGCTGAAGAAAATTTATTTGCGCAACAATTCGCAGCTGTTCGATCGATTCAATTTTGATGTACTGAATTTGGTTCGCCAAAAACTGGACGGAGCCCGCAAACTGAAAATCTACTTCAAATCAGAAGAATGCGAATTCACCGGCAAATTGAACGATGTCAACTGCGATTTCGATATGGTTGAAGTTATGCGCGTTGAAACAGAACACGTTGCCAATCCATTGATCACCGAGTACTTGACCACCAGACAGCTATCAACAGAAAATAACTCATACATGCAGTACAAGTATGGCCGTTACTAAGCCCAAGATTTATTTACTTTGATGATTTTTTTGTTGACAGAGAAAAAACCATTTTAAGTAGACAGTATTATACGTAAAGATACGTACTCAATTTACGCATTGAATTTTTTTGTGTGAACGTTAAATTAGCCGATAAGACATGGATATAGGAATATGTTTTTGTTATTCTCCAAGAGAGAGAGAAAAGTATCATATTTTCATCGATTCACAAATGAATGAACAAATTCAATCATTCTTTCGAAACTACTTGTGTACTCAATAATAAACTCGACAAATATATAGTTGAATAATAAGAGCCTTCAAAATAATACTGATTTTGTTCACAGGCAATACATTTATGACGAATATAAATAAAACATTCATAAACTCAAAATACAATGCAATCCTTTGTCATGAAATTCACCATGTTGTTTCATTTGAACTCTAATCAATGTGTTGGGTAGAGAGTTTTTGTTCGCTCATTTTTGGGACGAGGCATTCAAATTCCAAACTTCGATGTTTCTGTGCGATAGATTCAAAGAAGATGTTTGGATAGTTTTCAATGGAAACAAAGGTATGTAAAAAAACTAAACGGTATGGAAATAACGATTGTCAGCTTGAATTTCAGTGTAGCTTAGCAAAGTTATTTACTTGATGAAGACTTGAAATGGATTCAAATTGACAATGGACATAAAAATCTATATTTAGTCAGAATATTTTATTTTCATCAGAAAAAAAAATAATAAAAAATCTGGGTAGCAAACTATCAGAATTCTTCTATCTCAACCAAAATTACAATGAAAATGCGAAATAATTCTAAATTTTCGTATATTTTAAGGGCGTAACTATGATTTTCTCATAAAGGCATTTGAAATTGTGCATCTGTTAAAAATGAAACATATGTCTAAACGAATACACACACATTTCGCCGCTTCTCCACATGCACAGTACACACATGTATACGCGACGAATGCTGTGAATGTCCCATACGCGATATGTGCACATACACAGATGCTTCAGTCTCAATCAACATTTTCTAGCAGTCGGACGTATCTTCTGATTGTGACTCTAACATCCTTTTACCAGATGCAAGATGGCGTCCGTTGTTTTTCAACAATTCCATCTACACCATCTCTGAGTAAGTATCCCTTCTGAAAATTATGGAATAATCGAGATTAAAATGATAATTTCAAACCGGAAACATTGGTTTTAATTTTAAATACTCAAAAACCGAAACAAAGTGATTTCAGTGCATACAATCGCATAGATTTGTTTACAGAACGATTACACATACGTTCGCTGTGGATTTACACACATGCGCACGGCATACATAACATATATCGACAATTCCACACGAAATCAGGGAAGAGTTGTAATGCGGGGTCGCCGAATTGGCTGAAAATTGGCTTGGAGTTTTGTTTTCGATAGAAAATGAGAAAACCAAAATCTTAGGCCCTTATTTTTTAGCGAAACAAATTAAAAATATACCAATTTGCTAACCATTTTTGGCTCAATTCAGCGTTTTATATAGAAATTGGTCTGAAAAACGGTCATTTTGTAGGGGAGGTACTTTAAATTTGCGTAATTCGATACTTTTATGTTGGAAAACTGCTATTTATTTTCGAAAATAATGGGGGTCTGTGAACAATAAAACACCCATTTTCTTGTATTTTGGTCTCAAATCGACTTTGTCATTGAAAAATTCACTCAAAATGAAGATTTTAGATATAAAACGCTTAGATATAGAAAAAGCGTTCGATTCAATTTGGCATGACGGTTTGATATACAAGCTCATTAAAATGAAACTTCCATTATATTTAACTAAAATGATCAATGCCTTTATCCGCAACAGAAAATTCGCTGTTCATGTGAACAACTGTGTATCGCACGAAGTTAACATTCCGGCGGGTTTAGCTCAGGGTACATGCATTTCCCCAATTCTATACGCATTGTTTGTGGCTGATTTGCCGGTTTCAAATAACACTCAGGCCGCCTTATATGCGGACGATACGGCGGTGTACACATCGGCCAAACAAACAAAAACAATCATCAATCGTCTGAATGAATCATTTTCGTCACTACAAAAATACTTTGATCAATGGAAAATAAAAATTAATACAGCCAAAACACAGGCCATTCTATTCCCATTCGACAACAAAAGAAGACGTCAGCCATCTACTACACTCAAAAATGGACCACACACTATCGAATTCACCGGAGCGGTGAAGTACCTCGGAGTCACATTCGATTCAAAGCTGCTTTTTACCGATCGCATAGGTAACAGCATCGACCGAGCCAATAAATGCTTCCGTGCCCTATATTCCATACTTGCACCATACTCCCATCTATCGACTGCAAACAAAACACTTATATACACGTGCGTCATCCGCCATATTCTAACTTACGGTTGCCAAGTTTGGTCATCCGCAGCAACCACACATTTAAAGAAATTTCAAATATTACAAAATAAAATAATCAAAACTATTTTTAATTTACATCGACGCACGCCGACTGTAATGCTTGAAGAAATAACGGGCATCTGCCCCTTCCATAAAGTAATTGATACATTAAACATTAACTTTATTGAAAACTGTCAATCATCAGATTACAATCTGATTCGGGAAATAGATTTAATGTAAATTGTAAACAAATGTCATACTTATTCCATAGAGTCCGGGATCTAATCCCATCAAATATTATATTTTTATTTTTATTCTTATTTTATTTATTTATATGAAAAAAAAGACAAAAAAAAACCATACCAAAAAAATTTTTAAAACCAGTAAACTCAGTCATATTGTGGTTTTTCATCGATTTTCATCGATTTTCCACAAACACAATCCCAATTTTCACAATTATATTAATTAATATCCACCGTAGACCATAAGAAAAATTTCATATGTTGTATAGTCGAAAGACTGATTCTCATAGCCTCAAAACATATTCACTGTATAAACAAAAGAAAGATCATTCGTAATAAACATTCAAACATTCAGATATAAAACGCTGAATTGAGCCAAAAATTGTTAGCAAATTGATATATTTTTATTGGTTTCGCTAAAAAAATAAAAGTCATTCACGATTGAATGCAGAATAGGGCATTTTTGAAGCAAAAAAAGTGTTTGTATTGCGAGTTGAAAACATCTTCTGGAACAGGGCCATTTTTCAGGCCCTTCAGGCAGAGTTAAGATAGCTTTAGATCGATTTATCGTCTAAAATTACGTGCAAATAGAATCATGACATTCCATTATAGGTGAGTTTTCTATGCCATAAATGTGATTTTGTATGTAGATTTCAACCATTCGCTTGTTCTAGATGAAATGTCGATTTCGGACCAAATTTATAGGTAAACCGATGTGCAAAAGGTCAAATTTTCATGGATTTTGGCGAAAAATAGCAGTTCTCTTAGATCAAAATGTCGTAGAAGGCCATTTTGACCGTTTTCCCCACAAAAACGGTGAAAAATGACATATGATTCACCTGCCGAGGTCAATTACACGAATTCAATCCTATTATTACACGGAATTTTATTTTCTTATCTGAAGCAGCGTGACATGAGCTATCTTTGAACGCGAAAAAATCGACAAAAAACATACATATATTTGAGATATTTCACTTTTTATAATTTGAACCCATTTTTGGGAGCCCCAACGGGTCAAAGGGAGTGGGTCACTAGGCAGTTTTTGTAACCCCATCGATTCCCTTTTTAACGGTACCAGTGGTTTGGCAATGTGTTAACAACTTCTTAGTTAGATTTCAGTTGGCGCAAACCCATTTTTTCGATTTTTCGAATTTTTCGGAAAATTTACACTGGATGAAATCGAAAATGTGGGCCACTTACAGGCTCAAGATTTTGGTTTCTTCATTTTCTATCGAAAACAAAACTCCAAGCCAGTTTTCAGCCAATTCAGCGACCCCACATTACAACTCTTCTCTGATCTCGTGTGGAATTGCCGATATGTAATCTCGTTTTGAACTGCCAAACATTGTTTTGTTGTTCAGAGCGCCAAATTTCAACTAATTTCGTTGTAAGAAACTGAGAAGTAATTAAAACTTAACTTTTTCCCCGTTTTTTACAGAAAACAATCATTCTCATTTTCGAAAAATCATAAAACATTCATTTTTTGACGAATCTCATCGAAAAAATGATAGAGAAAAAAACCGAAAATTGGGAAAAAAAATATTGTAAACTTTTGCATGGAGATGATGCTGGGGGTTTCGAACTCGGTTTAGAATGTAACTACGCTTTACTACCAAATATCCTATGGCTAATACGACATCTAACATTGAAAGCAACAACAACATTCAAAGCGGTGCTCTTAATCTACGTTTGCCGAGTCGTCAACCACGCCACCACCAGATCCCCGAGAATATTTGCGACGAAAATACGTTTTAACATCTCTGTCGAAAACACTGTGCATTCATGAATGCCGTGACGTACTTACGCACTCGCACATCGAGTGAAATCTGCCGGCGGAGAAATAACAGCTAATGAATGAACGCATTAACATCACAGCAAAGATCTTTCATCGGCAGAAAGCAAAAAAAAAACTTTGTGTTTTACTTTGGATTGAAATATTTACATATCTATCGATGCAGTACATGCCTAATATCAATGTTGATGTCATAGTTTGTAATTGTGAATTTGAACAATAAACGCAAAGTTTTCAATATTGTTTTGTTTTATTAACCAAAAGTATTAGTTCATGCTATTGCATGAATTCATGAAATATAAAAAATTTCGCGAGCCGTTTCTGATTTCAGTGGTGAAAAAGTGATTTCGTCAAATGTGAACGTTGAGTTTGAATTAGTTTTTGTTTTGGTTTTGATGCGTTCGACCATCGCACACATACACAAACACGATTCAATTCAACCAACGCCGCACCGACTCACGTCAACGTATGACAAACGCTGTCATATAAGCATATGCATTCATACATACATTGGCTTAGTTGCCAAATCAAACCAAAACAAACTACGCGGCACACATTGTTTGTTCATAATTTTTGATTTTGTACAAAATTCCACGAAATTTTTCATTACTTTTTGTTTTTATTTGAATAAAAGGTAAGTAGTATTACATGAGTTGTACTGGAAAAAGTTTAATGTGAAGGATTTAAATTTAAATTAGTGTAACCACTCAACAAATAATACAAAGAAAAGCCGTTTTGCTTTGACCAATTGGAATTTCTTAGTCATATCCATCAAATTTGTTCAAAATTGCCATAAAAAATTTAAAAACATATGTAACTACATATGAAAATCATATCATGAACGAAAAAGAAAATGAAACTTGAACAAATTTAGAATTTAAAATATTTTTGAAAGTTTATTCGAATTTCACAATAGCCTGAAATGTAATGTAATAATGTGTAAACAATGATTAGTAATAATTGATTA